>NC_072461.1:23938042-24065238 GCF_027596085.1 Anoplopoma fimbria
AACGTTATGATACAAATGCATGAACAGTGGAGCGTTTTGAGTACCGATTCCTCCCGAGACACAAGCACAGAAATAACACAACAGCTTTTTTTCTCCGAGCTCCACATTGTGTGCATAAGTGGACCATGTGGGAGCCAAACTTCTAATCTGGCAGCGTGTTTGTGTGCTCATCTACCCACTGAGTTTGTTTGTCTTTCTATTACATATTCTGTGGACATGAAACATAATGCGGTTCTGTGGACAATAGAATGGAAGTTCCCCTGATGTGCTCGGGGGACCGCGAGTCCCGCCATCTTCGCTGACGTTCTTTTCCGGCTCCTTTTTTTAGATGTTCAGTTCGGTCTTTGAGAGCACCTGGAGAGATAACGGTACCCAGAGTGCATTGGGTTGGGATTAAGCTTCCTGTTTTCCCACTGTGGCCTTCTTCTAATCCTTAAAGGAGTCATTGTCAAAATATGTATCCTGATCTTGGACTCTGAGGGTTTACTGTAAGAGCATTACTCATCCTCATCACAGGGACGCTGCAGGGACAAACCCCAGTGCCCAAGGGGGGGGAATAGTTGGTGCATGTGTGGGTGTTTTTTTTTTTTTTGTGTGTGTGTGTGTGTGTGTGTGTGTGTGTGTGTGTGTGTGGTTATGTGTTTTTTCAGTAAGTAGAAGAAGAAAAACACAACAAAGAATGGCGCCAGGATTGCACAGAGGAAGTGGCGATATAAAAGGCTGAATGGCATCAAAGTGCTTTTTCAGCAGTGAACCAAGCAACAAAAGCTTTGGGTGAAAAAAAAAAAAAAAAAAAAAGGCCCAAAGATGAGTCACAATAAGTCAGAGTAAAGTATTTATGGCAGTGAAAGAGCTCTCGCTGGAGAAGAATATTATAATTCATATTCATAGCGTTCCTGCTGTTGTGTCTTGGAATTCCTCCACGCCAGTTCTCCGTCTGAATACAAAGCGGTGCATTCTTTTCATATCAATCCACAAGTGTACGCCTCTTGTTTGTTTTGTTCCAGAAAGTGGTGACATTGAGCGTCAACGCTGTGTTTGCACTGTGGAGGGGCCTCTATGTTCAGACTTTTTGTTTGTGGCATGATGTAAAGTTGTTTTTTCTCGAGGGGTAAAAAAAAACAAAAAACTTGATTAAGATTCGACAACATCACAGCAGATGAAAGTTCTGTACAGCTTTGCTGCCACCTTCTGGACATCCAGCCGCTCTCGACCACATGTTCATTCACCATCTGAGGAAGTTGCTTTTTGTGACATTGACTTACTTCAGGGTTTATGTAGGAATCTTGACCTTGACCTTTCGAAGACCTTTTTTTTAGGTCCTTTTCCATATATTTTTTGACCTCATCGCCAATTCGAGTTCTTAGCGGATACATAAGCGACTCACTTTAACTTACACTAACTTTACATTAACTTTACATTAACTTTACACTAACTTTACACTAACTTTACATTGGTTGTAAGAAAGCAAAACTAAACAGTCCTCGTTTGTGATAAGCCCTTTGGACCACTGTATTAATGCAGCATAATTCAGATAGATAGATGGGGTGTAATCAAAGCAAAAGAGAATGAATTGAGTGACTAAACCCAATAAAAGGTTTATTACAAAAGTAATATCAGTAATACACAAGAGCTAGAAACATCATCTTTTTACTTAAAACACACTGAAAAAGTCACAGTGTAGTGTGTCATAAAGAATGTCATCAAAAAAGACATAATATAATAGACATATAAAAGCCATTAAAAATAACTAGTATAGTTTGTTATTAACATGTCATTGAAAGTTATTATTACAAAATAAAAAGTGATAGTAAAATTTGCCCTAAAATTGAATAAGTGAAATCATAGTATAGTGTAGATATAGTATGTCCTAAAAAAAATATTAAAGTCCTAGTTAAAAACGTTAAAAATAAAAATATCACAAAAAATATATAATTAAAAAACCTTGTATGTCGTTTGACAAAAATACTACAGGTTTACTGCATTTGGTGTTTGGAATAAATGCAGAGGCTCTACTTATTACCTCTTAAATGACATCTATGAAAAGCCTTTAAAGTCCTACCAGGCAGAATCAAAGATCCTTCATTTAACAAATAAGTAAGGTGGGAAAAAATAAATAAAAAATGCGAGACGAAAACCGTTGGGTGCTTACCCTACTTGTTTGGTTATCAGATGTTTGTTTATGTCCAATGTGTTATGTTCCTATTAATGTAGGAAGTTTGTATTTATTAGCACACATTACCAATATTGATTGGAAATACTTGTTACCGAAAAACAAGACAATACTTTGAAATGTAGCCTAATCATCTTATTCGATACGTTGTTATTTGTAAATGACAGTATAGGTAGAAACTGACCTCCACCTCGATTTCCTCCAACAGGAGCTGAGAGTTATCCCCTGCGCTCACAGATTTCATAAGAAATGTGTCGACCCGTGGCTGCTCCAGCATCACACCTGTCCCCACTGCAGACACAACATCATCGGTGAGTCTCAGTATAATGCCTCAATGTTGAAGATAAATACGCTTCATCAGCAACAAAGACACATGTTTACTCAAGAAAACATTCTAAATGTTACCTTTATATCTTTTCTCAGAGCAAAAGAAAGGAAATCCAGGACCAGCATGCATGGACCCAGGCAACCCAGTCCACGGCCGGCAGCGGGTGGTGCTGCCGGTCCATTACCCCGGCAGGGTGCACCGTGCGGGCCAGGTGACCGCCTATCCAACGAGAACCAGCATGGATCCCCACGGCAACCCCATCACCATGCTCACTGTGGACCAGCACACGGACCCGCAAGGTCTGTACCCGCCCCAATCCACGTCTGCCTTTCTCCGGAGCTACCACCCCGCCCTCCACCTGGACCACTCGCTCAACCCCCACCACTGCGGACTGGAGCACCGCGGCCCCCCCGCCTACCCTTCACAGCCGCACCACGCTGCTTTTAAGCGACCCAAGTTCCACGGGCGCAACTTTTCCCGCGCAGCCTGCTTCTCGCAGTACGAGACAATGTACCAGCACTACTATTTTCAGGGGTTGACTTTCCCTCAGCAGCCCGAGGGGGCCAGGGGCCCGCTATGGCGGGGCAGCTTGGTGGAGGAGGAGGAGGGCCCCACAAGGGCCACCACAGCAGGGCCTTTCAGCAGGGGCTGTTATACCCTACAGTGGTTCACATGGCACCCGCCTCTTCCTCGAGGATCGGTGATGCCGGCAGCACTTCTGGCCTGAGCTGTTACCATGGCCACCGCTCGGTGTGCAGCGGTTACCTCGCCGACTGCCCCGGCAGCGACAGCAGCAGCAGCAGCTCGGGCCAGTGCCACTGCTCCTCCAGCGACTCCATGTTGGACTGTACTGAGGTCAGCAACCAGGGGGTGTACGGTAGTTGCTCCACCTTCCGCAGCTCGCTGAGCAGTGACTACGATCCTTACGTCTACCGGAGTAAGAGTCCGTGTCGGGGCTCCATCGGGGAGGCGGGGGCCTCGGCCTGCACCGGGGCCTCGGTTCCTGCCGAGGAGTCGTCATCCCCGGTTCCCTTGGGACACGACTGCCTCCAGCTCCCTCCTGGAGCTTCGGGGTATAACTCGGGGGACCACCTCTCCAACTGCAGTTTGGAGCCCAACTACAGCAGTCGCTCATCACTGGAACCCAGGGAGAACAGCAACACTAGCACTACCTCAGCCGCGGCTCCGGAGGCTGCCGGAGCGGACAGGGGGGAAGGGGGCGCTGGAGGAGTCGGGGAGCTCGGGGCCGCGGCCTGCAGCTGCTGCTTCGAGGTGCTTCCTCCCAACGTGGAGTGCAAGGGGCAGGACTCGGACCAAGCGGGGCCTCTGGCCACGGGACGCTTTCACAGGGGGGTGGACTTTCAGAGCTCAACCTCCAAGAACTACTTTGCCCCCGAGCACATGTGTCCTCCCTCAGAGCAGGTGAGCTACGAAGGGCTGCCCTGCTGCTTCTACAAAGAGATGAAGGTGCACAGGGCCGCCGCGGGGCGCTACACCGAGGACTACGCCGTCAATGTGCAGTACGCTCACGCAGACTCGGAGGCCTGCTCTGGACAGGGCTGCTGCGAACTCAACCAGAGGATACCCATAATTCCCGAGGACACAGATTGTGAATTGGGCACAGGGGAAGAGACCCAGAGCAGTTTGTTGCCCGTTAGTGTCGCGTTGGACGCCGACGCGCGAACAGGGGAGCGACACGAGCTAAGGGAGGGCTACTTCACCTCAGGACAGTTACGAGGTCAACCACACCCTCAGGAGGAGGAGGCCAGGGCTTTGTTTCACCCGCAGCTCTCTGCAGGCCACACTGCATTGGGAAGCAGTACTTCAACAAACGAGGGAGGTCTGGGTATATGAACTTGAGCCCGGGGAGAAGGGACTCAGTCAAAAAGTATGTATTTGGTACCGAATCAGTCAGTCAATCATTGAAACCCTCAGCTGCCTTGTTCTGACCTTGCTCTCCGAGCGCTGAATGTTATCATCGTCGATTGTGTGGATTTCTACTGAAATGGCCTGTCGTTTTCTAGACAGTGTATCAAGTTCATTCCTGTGGCCACCAAATGTCTCGGCGCCAAACTGTGTTACCATGGCGCCCGAGACTGAGTGATACTGCAAATATGGATGGAGAGGTTGTTAGCTGAAACTAGAAGTAGGTTGGGATGGGCATCTATTCACAGACCGTCTGCTGCCACCAAGGGTTAGGCCCCTTCAGCGCTAAGCAATCCGGGCCCATTTCTTGTGAGATTTTTTTTTTATTTTATTTTTTTTTCTTCAGATTTTATCAAGAAAAAAAGATATCTAGACTCACATCTTTTGAGATATTTTTTTCTCTCTACAAAAAGAAAGTACACTCTTAATTCACAAACATCTATGTATGTGCACACATGAACACTGACTGCCTATAAAGCTTCAACCACCAACTCAAATAGGTTGTACGGACATAGCTATACCAAAACAGAAAGACATGATTGTTTTGTTAATTTCTTTTTAACTTTTTTCTTTTGTTTCAAAAAGCAGGGAAATGGGTCTTTTTTTTTTTTTTTTTTAGGTGTCTGTGACCCACACATTTCTCTGAGGAGAAGAAGCTATATATTACAGAAAAAATGCATAGAAATGTGAATGCAAGGCTGACACTGGTCTCTGTTCAATATAATACAGAATTTGTTTTTATGCATTGCATTTCTGTCCAGTAGTGGCCTGCCTGTATGAGATGTGCCAGAGCAACATGAAAAGCCTTACGCTGGTAAGCTATTTGTAGCAATAACTAAAAGACACTGCACCGCTTTTAGTCGAACTCCAGTGTAAAGTGAGAGTGTCTTGGGGTCAGTAGATTTCTTCAGAAGTAGAGTTTAGCACTCTACCTCTTGTTTGGAAGCCCTTAAAAGTGTATTTTTTTTGCAGTCATATACCCAATTTCCTCAATGAGGCATGCTCTAATAAATATCTATAAAAAGGTTCAAGCATGTGTCAAAAGGCCAAAGGAAAGTAGCTGGAAAAGACTCATATTTCATAAGGGTTCCTTATTGTACTGTGACTTTTTTTTTTTTTTTTTTTTTTTTTTATCGATGCAGTTATACATACCACAGTGTATCCGTTTGAATCATATCGTGCCATGCATAAAACATACTCGCGATATCAATGCTTTTCATTCATGCCTTTCTGTTTGTCCTGCAGACTGTTTTTATACTGTTTCTATGAAATATACACATTCTCTACACAGAGGAAAACTTTCTGAAATAACCCTATTTATAAGTTAACCCAGTGCTGTAATCAAGTGAGAATCTAATCTTGCCTTTTGCATAGAGATATGTACCTACTGCAAATATAACATTTTGGGGTACTTGAGTCACTATTTAATTTTTTTTTTTTTTTTTGTTATTGTTTCTAGCACTTAAGAAGATTAAAATGTGTACAAAAATTAATATTTTTTAATTTTTTAAGAATATAATTATTTTCTGTCATTACCATTACAAATGTTTAAAAAAGGCTAGAAATCAATCCGTGTATATTTCTGTACCTGTATAGCAAACACATTTCATGAATGGAAATATGTTCTCTGAATATTTATTTACTAATATATTTATCTTTAAGCCATGTCTTATGTTCAGAGTGTATGAACGTTTGAGTTATTTGGTTGCTTTTTATTTTGAGAAAAATCACTAACATGAGACTTTGTATATACATGGTAATTGCACACAAGACGATTAAATCTTCTCTGACCAAAAAACTGATTTTAAAACTTTAGTACCATACAGTTTTGTAATTAAAGTGTACAAAGATCTGTAAAAAATACAGTTTATTCAAGTAACTCATGTTGTGGTGTCCTCTTTTCCATTTTCTGCCAGCTTTTTTATTCTATTTTTTCCATAGGAGGTGTCATGAGTGCATCTCAAGCCTTCAAACCAGAGTGCAGAGCCACAGCTCCACCGGGGAGGTTGTAGCGCTTCACACAGAAGAAACCTGCGTCCTCCATCACATGTCTAAACTCCTGCAGAATAAAACGAGCACAGGAAATGGCTCAAACTGCATCGTCGGAATGATGTTTGGCATCATATAATAATAAAAAACTAAAATCGAACAAGCTTGAAGAAATGTAAATTATCAATGTGGCAAATGGACCTGAAATAATTAGTTGATCAATTAGTCAATCGACAGAAAATATGCCAAGATTTTGAAAAAACTGATTATTTGCCGCTTTTCTCTGTATGAATTCCTTATTTAATAAGTTATTATAAATTGAATATCTGCTGATAGGTGGACCTTTCTCACTATTTTTATGGTATTTTTTAGCTTAACATTGGATCTTGCATTTTTTATGTATATATATATTTTTTTTTTTAACATACCATACAATAACTTTTTATGACATACAATATTATGCTTTTGTTTTTATGACTTTTTTTACATGCTATACTTTGACGTTTTTCAACATACTACAATATGACTATTTGGACTTTTTCAGACAAAACTAATTTTACTTTTTTCGACATGATATACTATTACTTTTGTTTTAACTTTTTTTGACAAACTATACTATTACTCTTTATGAGTTCTTGGGACATAATGTACGATGACTTACACTATATTAAGACTTTTTCAACATACTATACGATTACTTTTTATGAGGTATTTCGAAATACGATACTATGACTTTTATTGAACAGATTTCAACATACTATACCTTGACTTTCTTTGACTTTTCAGTCATACTATGCTCTGACTTTTTTTGAGTTTCTTCCATGTACTATTGTATTGCTTTTTATGACTATGGTTTTTTAAACATACTATACTATGACTTTTTTCTGTATGCTATATGACATTTTTTTCAACATACTATACTATGACTTTTTTCATTACTTTTTCGACATACTATACTATGACTTTTATTACTTTTTTGAACATGCTGTACTATGACTTTTTTCAACATAACATTTCTTTCTACAATCAACACTTGAAATGATGAAGGCACTTACAAATGACAAGGTAGTACAAAATGTAAACCATACTTTGGTGTTTCATTTTTTACCTCTGAACATACTATACTGACTTTTTTCAACATATACGACTTTTTTATGTCTTTTTTCACATGCTATACTATTACTTTTTCATAACTTTTTTCAACATACTATATACTATGACTGTTTTCAACAAACTATACTATGACTTTTTTTTTCAACATTTTTTCAAGATTACTTATTTTCATTGTTTTCTACATTCTATACTATAACCTTTTTTCAACATTCTATACTTATTTGGACAGGCTATACCATGACCTTTTAATGGGGTTTTTTCCAACATACATGAAATATGGTCATAAAATATTTCTACAGGCGTATACACACTTGACAAAGTACTCAAAACCGCATCTGTGGTATTTCCCGTTGCAGTAGATGTTTCAAGGACCACATTTTGCCATCATCACACATGACACATACACAGACTCACAAGGTGAAAACAACACCAGCATCGCTGTCGCAGCTGGTAAAACTTAGATGCAATTCGTAGCTTTGAGAATAATCCGTCCAGAAGCTGAGATCGACTTTTCAACAAGTTTTATTAATTGTTGCCAAAATGTGCTGAAAAAATATTCAAAACCAACTGCACTTAAATAGTTTCACTCACTTGCCAATAGTGTGATACAACAGATTTTTTTTGTTTCTTTACATTCTTTACATCAACACTGGTAATAAGTACAGTTTAATTGTCGCTGACCCGAGAACATCAGCATGGAAAATAAGTCAGTAAATATGTCCAGTCACGTAGCAGTGACATCTGCAGAGAGAAGCTCTGGGACTTCATGCTCTGAAATTCACGTCTGAGAACTCTGCAGACAGTTTTTCATACAGATGTCTAACGTGCATCTCACAGCTTGAAACCAGAGTGCAGAGCCACAACTCCACCGGTGAGGTTGTAGTACTTCACACAGTAGAAACCTGCGTCCTCAATCATATATTTAAACTCCTCCTGCGGAAGAAAAAGAGCAAAGGAAATCACTCAAAGTTACATTACTGCAGAGTGAAATTGATTAAAATAAAAATAAATTAAAAAAAGGATAAAAATCTAACAAACTTGAAGAAATGTAAATTGGCAATGTGGAAAATATCCCTTAAACAGAAACATAACAGAACTTCCAATTTAACAGAAAATATATTAGCAAAAATTGAGTTAATCGATAATAGAAAGATAAAATGTATCACATTATTAGTTCCACTTTCTAACTGATGATTTTCCGCTTTCCTCTGTATAAATTAATTATTACATGAATAATATAAATGTAATATCTGCTGACTGGTTTTATGAATCATTCAAAAGAAAAGACAATAAAATAATGAAATGAAATGTTAGTAACAGTCCAAGAATAATATGTTTATTCAGTACAGCACCTATCCTAGAAGCATTTCACCAGGTGCTTTACAAGAATAAGAATTACTTAAAAGATAAAACCATAAAACAATAAAAACAATCAATAAAACAGATGTTAAAAACAAACACTAATTTACAAAAACTATAAAGCATCCTAAATAATAATTTAAATTGAGGTGAATCATATAAATATTGAGTGGCAACGTTAAAAATGGGGAGACAGAAATAAAAGAATACATTTATTTCTCACCTGGTTGGGGAACTTTCGGATGCTTTCTACCAGATACTGGTACGACTTCCAGTCTCCAGCGATCACCTCTCCCAAAACTGGTATCATCTGGAAACTGTATGCGTCATAAAGCCTGAAAAACAGAACAGAGTACAGTGAAGCCACCTGCTGCCATTTTTAGCTAATCTTTCAAACATGGACTTACAGCTACGTCTATGTTCTGTAATTGCTCTACTGGAAGGTTTGTTAAGAAAGAGTCGGGGCCTGATCAGACAGAGTGTGTGTTAGCAGCCTGTCGAGGCTTTTTTGTAATTGTTTTCAATAAGAGAGAAGCGGTTTTAAAGGAATGCCCTGAACGCCTCGAGTTGAAAAAGCCTGAACTCAGAGCTGAAAGCATTCCTATGATTGAGAGGCAGGCACTCTGTTGTGGATGCCCGGAGCTATACGACTTAACAAACCACTGTGAACACAACCTGAGCAGAAAACAGGCAAATTACTGCAGAACGTGAGATTTCGGATGAGTTGTTTTTATTGCTTTTAAACTCTACTCTTAACTATTAGGTGGTGTAAAGTTCATGGTTTGTGTTAAGCTGACTTTAGCACTTGTTCGGTGGTTGCCTAGCAACAATAATTTAAAAAAAAAAAAGACACAGCAAACTGTAAGAAACGCTTTGTTTGGCATCTGGCAACAAATAAGGTCTAAAGAGAGCCTAACGACGCACTTTTTTTTAAAGAAATGCCTATTTTTCAGCAGGTAAATCATCTGCAAGAAGTTGGAATTGACTGACTGGCCCTTTAAGATCATCACCTAAAAGACTGGCAGCCCCATCAAGCCTCTACAGAGACACAGTCTGACTGATGGACAACAGATCGCCCTCATGAATCTTTCCCTTTCTCTCGACGGATTATTGGCCCTCCGTGCTCTTTGCTGCTACGCAGAATGGTCCCATATAACAGCCAATCTGCTGATGTGCTATGAGGTACAGAACCAGAGGAGGGCGCTGTTCGTCCAAACCACACAAAGCAAAAGGTTGTGGAGTTTATAAAATTTGAATGTTATCGGACCCAAAATCCATTCAGACAAAAAAAAGAATAATAAGCTTAAAATATATTTGTTTGTATATATATATATATATATATATATATATAAAACGGTGAGACTATAACTATAACTCTGCCCTTTATTTTGAACTGCTATGTAATTCATTTTTAAGACAGCTTTGACTTTGCACAGCTTGTCCATGAGCAACAACAACAACAACCTCCACAAGCAAAAACAAGCTGCAGCCGTTAAGATGTGTTGCTGGGAGTTGTGGTGGCAGTAATGAACCTACAGAGACTCTGAGGTTCACAGGGTTGATTCATATTCACACCGAGTCATCCGTCACGAGTGAACACTGCTCCTCACCTTGCCAATACAGGATTTGTCACTTTGCTGAACTCCAAGCACATGAATCTGCCACCAGGCTTCAGGACCCGCAGAGCCTCCTGCAGAGCCTAAAAACAGAAGAGACACGATTAACCACAATGTTAATTATCATGTTATCACAATCAAGTCTGTTATCAAGCAACAGTTTTGTTGGCTACAGCTTCTTCAATGTGAAGATTTGCTGCTTTTTCACGTTCTTTGTATCACTGGATTTTGGACAATTCTAAGACATCTCCCTGGATGTTTTTAAATATTACATGACACTATATACACTGGAAAATGAATCAGTTGATTTAAAAAAAGTATGAATAGTTTAATCAAAAATAAAAATGATTGTTTACATTTAGCAATAAGACAGAAACAAGTGCAAGAGGTGGAAATGTGTCACATAAAATGTAACCTAAAATGACTTTGTTCTTAAAGCATGTGAATCAAAGTACTGTTATAGAACTCATTTCCCTCTCTGCATATTGTTCTGACCAACACATCTTCCTCAAACAGATCACAGTGATCGCTGACAGTGCGATTGTCTATAGAGCAGCACACTGGCTGTTGACTTTGTTCTGCTAACAGGCTGATGATGTGTGCAGAGCCGAAGCACCAAACAGTCTTTATTGGATCATCCTTTCATTAAAGGAAAAGCTGCAGTAATGTCCGGGTCGGTTACCTGATCTATATGGGTGACGTTTCGAATGCCAAAGGCGATGGTATAAAAATCGAACTGGTCATCGTCAAAGGGCAGCTCCTCTGCGTCCCCGGCAACCCACGACAGACCTGATGCACAGAGGAGGAGACACTCGGGTCAAAAAAACTGTTTGTAAACCTGTGACAGCTTTATACCGACAGTTCTGTTTCCTAATCCTTACTACGTACGCTTGTTCAGGTCGCGTCTGGTCGCACAGAACTCGCACACACTTTTAATTAAATTGTTCTGCATCGAGTCTCTGCGCTGAATTAAGGAGGGGGTGATTTGAATGTTTGGAATTGAATGTCTGCACATATTTTAATTTATATTCATGCATAAAATGATCTGAGACCGTTGACAGCCAGTCACAGCTGTACAGCTACAGTCTGAGTTCACTAAGCGCGGCTTAATTTGGCTGAATACGTGCACATTATTTATGAACCTCTCTCTGCCTTTGATCACATTTGACAGAAATACTTTCATGAACCACGGTAACCTGATGTCTCCGGTCAGGAAGTTTATAATTGACCAACATCTCCATTAGTGCAGAAGTTTCTCAGCAGGTGAAGATGAACCAAATCTACTTTATGACTGACTGGATTACTTTGGGGGCTTATTTTACCCCAATTTATAGCCAGTAGGTGAAGACACCAGTCTGAGTGATAACAGGTTGTAACTCTTATTTAAATTATCAATGTTTACAATCTTATTTTTCTGACTAACTGACGACGTCACCAAATGCTACTTGGCAGTTTATGCTAAATATCTTGAGTTTTATTACTGATACAAAAACAAAACTTTTTCATATCTTTCATTAAAGAATATAAACAAGTTTTTCTAAAAAAAAAAAACATGTTTTACTTACTTTTGCAAAATAAGTCAAACTTCTGAAATCTGATCACCCCTTTTATTTTTGTCTTAACATTAAAAAAGGTTACACAACATCTTTGCCGAATTAATTTCCAGTTTAAAATAAGCAAAGATATGATTTAAATCTGAATTAATCAGATAAATAAATTAAGACAAGAAAAAATAGAAATAACAGTTTACAAAACTGGACCGTATTTGTTATTTTGTGTTATTATGCACACATTTTGGTCAGTTCTCAAAAAGGGTTGAGGTTCGATACGCAGAAACCTGGATATGATGTTGACATGCTACAGGATTTCTTTACGAAAAACTCAAACTAAACATATGACTCTCTCATGGCAGGACAAGTCTAAATCCCTGTAACCACTGGATCTTTACATGCACAGTAACGTGAATGGGATATCCCAAAAACCTGATCTGTGCAGGTGATGTGAAACGTACCAGCAGTGATGCCCATGCTGTCGGCTTTCTTTTTGCCCACTCTCAGCATCTCCTTGTTGATGTCACAGACCACAGCTCTGGACTCCCGGGGGCCGACCTCGTCCTCTGAGGAGGAGTAGTTGTTGGAAATGTCCTGCCACGACGGCGTCTGCATGGACCGGGCCGCCCGCCGCTTCTGCCGCTCTTGCTGAGAGCGAATGTAGTCGAGGAAACGGAAGGAGATGTCACCTGCAATAAAAACAGAAGTGTGACCACGCTCAGGTTTTGGTTTTTTTCCCCCTAGTTTGATGTTTTGCAGAGGTGCATATTTACCCGTTCCGCCCGCCACGTCCAGGAGTTGAACCCCTGGCTGTGGGTGCATGACGTGCAGCAGCGTGTCCTTCCACAACCGATGAACTCCCAGACTCATGGCATCGTTCATGGTATCATACTTCTTCGCCACATTCTCAAACACCTGATACACTGAAAAGGAAACGGGAAAGAGAGAGATCATCTCACTGGAAGCTGACTCAGAGAGGCTATTGCACCTTTCATGCACTAATTTATTTTAGATGTTTTTTCTCTTGATGCTTTTCTCTTTGGGCTCCAGGAGAAATTTAAAAAGAATGAACTTGAAGTCAGTAAATATGTTCAGTTATTGGCATCTCTCTCTGTAATCTGCAATTGCTGACACATAGACACACACATATATATATATATATGTCATATATATATATATATATATATGTGTGTCAACACGTGCCATCATTTAGGACTATAAATCAGTTTCATATACTAATACAGACACAAGACATCACCTCTGTAAAACATACAGTACCAGTCAAAACTTTGGACACACCTTCTCATTCAACTACTTTGAAGAATGTAAAATATAAAACATATTCTGTTTGTTGAGCATTTGTTTGTTTACCACATAATTCCATATGTGTTCCTTCATAGTTTGGATGTCTTCAATATTACTACAATGTAGAAAAAAATAAAAATAAAGAAAAATAAAAGACATAGATGAGAAGGTGTGTCCAAACTTTTGACTGGTACTATATATAATATAATAATATAAACACACACATAAAATATAAATAACCATTGAATGATGTGTCCAAACACACACACACACACTATATATATATACACACATATATATATATATATATATATACATATATACACACACACACACATATATATATATATATATATACACACACACACACACACATACATATATATATATATATATATATATATATATATATATATATATATATATACACACACACACATATATATATAAGATATAGATATAGAGACACACCCTCTCACAAATAATAAACATTCCTTAATTGTGTGCTTTGGTCTATATATTAACGGATCATCACAGTCATGAACATTTAGTAATATGAATCAGTTTCATATCCTAATACAGACACAAGACATCACCTCTGTAAAACATACACTAATTACAATCCAGACTGATTACTGCCACTTTTAAACTCCTCATGCACATGGCCTTATGCAGCATGTTTGCTACTTAAACCACACTGCACAGCCATATGCATCATATGTAAAGGTGTATAGGTGTTATTGAACATCTTAAGCCCCGCCCCTCCTGTGTATATGTTCACAGAGAGGCAGTCCCGTGTTACATGTGTCACCTCTCTTCGCCTTCTCCGTCTCCGGCACCGTTTCGAACCCAAAGTGTGTGCTTCTGTCTGCGGCTGCATCGCTGAGACACCGACAGGTCGACGGTCCACGACAGCAGCCTGGCCCGTTGATGTCTCTGTGGGAGAGACGGATCACCCTCCGGAGCAGCAGTCTCATGGACGCCGCCATGTTGGCTGATGACGCAACTATGCGACAGTGTGTCGTCATTCACAGGCGACGGTGACGTTCAGGCGGACTCCTTTATTCCTGTGTGAAGTTTAGGGTTTATTATTAATTCTAAATAATAACAAATAACAAAAAATTATAAAGAATAATGTAAAATAAATGAAATAAATAAAATAGTACCGGTATATATTATTATTTTGTTTTATTTTATATAAATATATATATATGTGTGTGTTGTATTTTATCATTATTTCTAATATGATAATAATATTGTTTTATATTTTAGATTCTTCAAAGTAATAAATAAAATAGTACCGGTATATATTATTATTTTGTTTTATTTTATATAAATATATATATATATATGTATTGTATTTTATCATTATTTTTATCCATATACAGTACCAGTATCTCGTTCAATGGTTTTTATTTTTTTCTACATTGTAGATTAATATTGAATACTATAATATAATAATATTGTTTTATATTTTAGATTCTTCAAAATAGTTGATATATATATATATATATATGTTGTATTTTATCATTATTTTATCCATATACAGTACCAGTCAAAAGTTTGGACACACCTTCTCATTCAATGGTTTTTCTTTATTTTTATTTTTATTTTTTTCTACATTGTAGATTAATATTGAATACTATAGTATAATAATATTGTTTTATATTTTAGATTCTTCAAAGTAGTTGAATGAGAAGGTGTGTCCAAACTTTTGACTGGTACTGTATATGTTAAGAAAGTGTATAATATAGAATATAATATATATATATATAATCATTTTTGAACAGGGGGCCTTTACAAGAAAACAATGTTGTGAAAGTTCAATGTGTTTTAATTATTTTTCTACAATATTTACAGCAGTTAGCTTGCAAAACACACATTCCAGCCTCCTGCATTCCACGAGAAGAACTGCACTTAATTTAAGAGTAAATCAAAGGCCCCAGCTGTTCTCAGTGCGTATGTTGTATTTTATCATTATTTTTATCCATATATATTTAATTCTTCTTTACCAGATATTTAAATACTGTTCTTCAGTATAACTTAAATAAAGTATGAATAGAGCAACATACTTTATGTTATATTCTACATATAAGCTTCTTACCGAAAATGAAATAATCAGATGTAGCCTTTGAAATCACCAACATTTTGAATGGCTTTTGTAACATTTTTTTTTCTCAGTTACTGTAACTGATTACATTTACATGTATTTTGTTTTTAACTAGTCACTCCACAACATTGAACACAGCCTTAATATATATATATATACAGAGATGTAAACAGATAGTAGCATATAATAGTTAGTATACCTTTATAAAAGTAAAGTGACGATAACATTTGTAATGTTGTACCAAAGACATGGACTATCACAAAAAGTTTACACACCGCCGCTATAGATCGATTAAAAACTGAGAATGTTGTGAATAGTTGAAAATATAGGAATACGCTGCATTTTAGTTTTATCTTAACCTTAAGTACAATTTTGAGATACTTAAAGTAATATTGTCATGTTTTTGCTACTTTACATATAATCATACTCTACTACATTTATTTGAGAATTTAAGTTACTTTGTTGATTCAGATTAATAATACAAAGCGTATAGTCAACAAATAACTTATAATGTATTATTATAGGTCAACAAACAATAATACATTGTTGGTAAATTCACAAACTATAACGAGCAGTATATAAAGGAATTAGTAAGCTTCACTTTTACCAGCTGCAACAATGAAGTGATTAAAACATTAACGCATCAATAATTATGAGTGTAGTTTGGGTGTGGACAATTTTGGTGCCCCTTGTTTGTATTTTGAGGTACGTGGAACTATTATCATAGGGATAAAATGGCATCATTAATTTACTCATTATTATAAAGGTAATAGGACCAAAATGTTTTATCTGAGTCAACTGTGGTATTTTTCTAACTGTAGAGAAACAACTATGATATAGACTATGCACAATTTTTTGATTAATTGATAAGTATAGGGTATAAAACGTCAAATAATGGTGATAAACTCCCGTTCTTTACCAGATATCAAATACATTCTTATTCAGGAGGAGCAATGCGGATTCCGTCCTGGACGTGGAACAGCGGACCAACTCTTTACCCTTGCAGGTCTGTTGGAGGGTGCATGGGAGTTTGCTCATCCAGTCTACATGTGTTTTGTGGACTTGGAGAAGGCCTTCGACCGTGTCCCTCGGGGAGTCCTGTGGGGGTACTGCGGGAATATGGGGTACCTGGTTCGTTACTACGAGCCATTCGGTCCTTGTATGACCAAAGTGAGAGCTGTGTCCGGATACTCGGCACAAAGTCGAGCTTGTTCCCAGTGCGTGTTGGCCTCCGCCAGGGCTGCCCATTGTCACCAATCCTGTTTGTGATTTTCATGGACAGGATTTCAAGGCGCAGCCGGGGGGAGGAGAGTTTCCGGTTTGGGGACCTCAGAATCACATCCCTGCTTTTTGCAGATGATGTGGTTCTGTTGGCTTCTTCAGAACGTGACCTTCAGCACGCACTGGGGCGGTTCACAGCCGAGTGTGAAGCGGTCGGGATGAGAGTCAGTACCTCCAAGTCTGAGGCCATGGTTCTCTTCCGGAAAACTGTGGATTGCACCCTCTGGGTTGGGAGTGAGTCACTGCCCCAAGCGAGGGAGTTCAAGTATCTCGGGATCTTATTCACGAGTGAGGGTAAAATGGAGCGGGAGATGGACAGGCGGTTCGGTGCAGCGTCAGCAGTGATGCGGGCGTTGTACCAGACCGTTTTGGTGAAGAAGGAGCTGAGCCGAAAGGCAAAGCTCTCGATTTACCAGTCCATCTACGTTCCAACCCTCACCTATGGTCATGAGCTTTGGGTAGTGACCGAAAGAATGAGATCGCGAATACAAGCGGCCGAAATGAGCTTCCTTCGTAGGCATCTGATCAGGATGCCTCCTGGACGCCTCCCTTTAGAGGTTTTCCAGGCACGTCCAACTGGGCGGCTGTGGCGTAGTGGAGAGCAAGGTAGTTCTCCAATCAGAGGGTCGGTGGTTCGATACCCGGCTTCGGCAGTCGATGTGTCCTTGGGCAAGACACTTAACCCCAAGTTGCTCCCGAAGGCTTGCCATCGGTGTGGACTGGATGATGAATGTTAGTTAGAGTCTGATGGTGGCACCTTGCATGGTAGCCTGTCATCAGTGTGTGAATGGGTGAATGATATGTAATATACTACTGATTGTAAGTCGCTTTGGATAAAAGCGTCTGCTAAATGACTGTAATGTAAAGTAATGGTAAGAGGCCCCGGGGTAGACCCAGAACACGCTGGAGGGATTATATATCTCGTCTGGCCTGGGAACGCCTCGGGGTTCCCCAGGAGGAGCTGGAAAGTGTTTCTGGGGAGAAGGACGTCTGGAGGACCCTCCTTAGCTTGCTGCCCCCGCGACCCGGCCCCGGATAAGCGGAAGGAAATGGAAATACATTCTTACCTTACATGCGTTTGGGGAGCAATTTGGGGTTCAGTGCTTGATTGAAGAGCACTTTGGCATGTTAAAGGAGGCTTGAGGGAATTGAATCCCCAACAGTAGAATTAATGGCCAACCAGCTCTACTATCTGAGCTTCAGCTTATCCACTTTACAATGACATGAGAGCTACAAGTCCTCATATTTGAAAAAGCTGGAGCCAGTGAATATTTAACATTTTTGCCCTGCAAATGACTTTAATGATTATAGAACATCTTAATGTCCTGAATGCAAGGGCGAAAAGACAGTGTATATAAACAGCTCTCAGCAGCACAAAGCTACAATAATAGAAGTACAAATCTGGAGCATTCAACAGGCCAATGCATGTACTCAAAACCACTGAAGGGCATGAGAGTGCCTTGATTGCACCGGGGTCATAGACGATGTTGCAGAGCGAGGCGGATCAAAAACAGACAAGTTCCTGCACAGCCAGAAAGCCTGTTTCACACAGTTCTAAATTATACAAATCCATCAAGAGGGACCTGCAGTCTCTCTCCTAATCTACCTGTCTTCGGTACCCTGAGTGCAGAAAGTGGCAGATATTGTCTTCCATTCTTCTCACTTTCTCGTTTCAGACAGTAACCAGACACGGCCATGCATTGTCCCTTTGTTGCCTTAATTACTGGTCGACTCGGGTTCAAAGGGATCAGTTTACATCGCTCTTTTTCCTCGGCTATGCGAGGGAAAATGGGCCGAGGCTTTTTTCACATCGCACCCAGAGGAGCGATGATAAGTTTCTGAGTCTGGCTACTGGATTAATGTTACAGCTTCACAATTGCTTTTGATAAAAGAAAAGAAAAAACATTTTGAGGTCAATGGGAGGGAGCGTGGAGGGCAACAGAGATTTGATATCTTACTGTGGTTTTATGGGGAACAGAAGAGAACATTCATTCAGCAATTTAAGTAACATTTAATACAAAAATAAGTAATTTGATTACCCTAGCAAGCAAGAAAAGGGATACCATTGGCATTGAGCTTTATTGTTGGGGGTACTTATGAGAAGATTAACTCAAGCATCATATCACCAGTAGGGGGAGTAAGAGGATCGTTAACTTTCTGCTTCTTGTTTCATCTACTGGAACGTTTGTGTTTTTGGATAGGAGATGAAACAATCTCCAAGTGACCTGAGGCCAAAATCAGGTTTATGTTGAAGGCTTGCCCTCTGGTGCCCTCATCAAAAGGAAGAAAAAATGCAGCTAAAGTGCTCCTATGGTCGATGAAATGTGATTTTGGTCACGCTGGTGCTCTTCCAGAGGAGAAAACGTGATGCAGAGACAATATAGAACCGATCGCAATGTTTGTTTCCAGAAACGTCCGGGTAGAAAACTACAATGTTACTTCCATATAATTTAACGAGGAACAACTGAGACATACTCTCCACTGAAGAGTAAGACTGATCTAAAAGGCATGTTTGAGGCTTTCATGTCGTCTCATTAATGACAGCACCGTCACAAACGTTAAGTTGGAGACCTTATTTACCTGTTGGGCCACAGACTAAAGAAAAATGACAGCTTGAGTCTATTTTCTTTTGTTTTATTATATATTATTTTCTTGAGCTTAATTGATAAGAATGTAGGATAGGCATATGTAAGCATTACGCTTCTGCCTATGCCTTTTCATTCATATTGTATACAAGATTGTTTATTGACTATATTTATTGTATTGTGGATGATTAAAACACACTAATACTACTACTCTACTACTACTACTACTACTACTACTACTACTACTACTACTACTACTACTACTACTACTACTTACTACTACTACTACTACTACTACTACTACTACTACTACTATTACTACTACTACTACTACTACTACTAGTTTACTCAAAACTAGCAGTTAGTCTGAACTATTCAGATGTTTTTTTAATCTAAGATGCTAACAAAGCATCATGGTATGTAAGGTAAGCACAGCAGAAATGTCATGTTACAGTTACAGCAGAATATGACAAAAAATACAATTCAATATATTCCTTAATTCAAGTCAACTTCCAGATGTTTACCCAGAAGTGATTGTTGTTTGTGCGGCGTCACAGTGATTCTGTCTATAGGATGCCCTACATGCGAGGAAAGATACCATAAATGCATCATGACTGCGTTCTTGTGCCCCATCACATGCATTTAGTGCCCTTTTTATTTTTATTTTCTGGCCCCTGAATCTCAGAATGTTTGGGTTTCACCATGTTAAGTCTCTCTGTGTTTGTGTCATTTGTGTGAGTAACAAAGGCAGAATCTTGTTTAGCGGTCTGGCTCAACACATTATCATTCTGGGGGGAATAAACTCTGGCTTCTTTGTATTCCTTTAAACCAGTCTAGATCGTCTAGGGCAGCGATAAGCGCAGTAAGCAGCAACAATGCCCTTTGCAAAACAGATAGTGGAAGGGGAGGAGAATGCTGCTGGAGATACGCCACCAATGTTCCTTGTTTTGTGGCTGCAAAACTCTTCTGCTAATCTTAGTTTGATGGCTAAACTTGCAATGCAGCTGATTTAATTCATGCCGACTTCACCTGTCCGGCCTTTTCCGAAGCTCTGTGATTTCACTGATTTGTGAATGACTTAGTCAGAAGCCTCAGAGGTTCAAGAGTAACTTGATTTGGGATTTTTGGAAGCTTTACAGCCAAGACATTTTTCACCGAACCTCGGCAGTTTCACCTTCGAAGCTTTTGACAAATTGTGACCCCCTCGTTATTGCACATGCACTTCCATACGAGCGTGTTTGGACTGCAAACGATCATTTTTGCGCTCAGCGTGAAGTTGCAGTCGTCCTGCAAACAAATAGTGAGCGCACGCTGCTGTTTCAGAGCGAACACTTGATGAAAGCAACACAGAAACACCTTTCATGAATTAAGAAATCATCCTGGCAAACATCTTACGTGCTCCAGCTTACGACACGTTCCTCCATGTTTGTTGTTGTTTTGTTTTTTCATGGTGTTCCAGTTGTAAAAAGCTGAACTCCTGCTGTTTCCCTCTAAAATGTGCAGGTTGCATGCTTGACCTCATCCCAGAGGGAACCAATGGGTTACACATGGCACACCAAATCCTCCCTCCGTGTGTGTGTGTGTGTGTGTGTGTGTGTGTGGGTGAGTATCTCAAAACAGTCTGGGAGTCATTTAGCATATCTGATAAGTATTTAGCTCCACAGAAGAAAAACAAAAAGGCAGGAAAAGGGGTGCAGATGTCCCACCATGCAAACGCTGCATCCTTTCAAAGAGAATGGTTTTAAGTGGAAAAAGTTAAAGTTATAAGCTTGTTCCGTTTTTTGTGGCTTGTTCGTAATATTGTGTGCGATGAACAAATAAAAAGAGGGCGGGACAAAACAAAAGAACAAGCACAACACAAGCTTAAGAAACATGCATACAGTGTTTATTTTGCAACCAGGACACATTAAATAAACTACTAAAGATACTTCACTTATACAAAAGATAGATTATATCCCATTCACGTACAAAATAACAATAATTTACTGTATAAATTAAACATTTCACTATTTTTTTGTTATTTACAATTGCATGAACACAATGATTTGGCCCCTCTGGATTATTTCCCACAGGGCCTCTGGTGGGTTTTTTTACGTCATGGAGCGCTACGGGACATTCACATCAACGAAAAAGAGCGTTTCCACCGCTCAGAAGACAGCGTGGATTTCTTCCGATCGACCGGAGGACGGGACAGAAAATGGGAGTTTGCATAATTCACCGGGCTATCCAAACAAATATGGCCATGTTAGATTTTAACTGTCAGATTTGGTTAGCTTGTGTTTGATTTCGACGCACATTAATTCCCCATCGTTCTCACATCTTTGCTATTTTTTTTCTCCCTCTCTCTATGCATGGGCGGCTCTGAACATCACAGACCCAGGGGCATGTGCTCTTGTCTTGCAATAATTAACATGAGTTACAGTCGAGCAGACAAGCAGACCGTGGCACAGTCAGAGTTTTACAAACTTCTGATTGGTCATCTTTTTTTCTGATTCTTGGAAAACCATAAATATTTTGACACGAATGTCAATGCATCATGTTGTAAAATATGACCTTTTGTCTCAAGTGCTCAGGGTGCTGAACAAAGTACGTTTGTTTTTTTTTTCTTTGCACTGGAACTGATTGCAACAGTGAATAAGTACTATTTCATTTTGTAAGTAGAAGCAAATGTAAGTGCACTGACGTTTCACACCTCTCTTTTCTTTATCCCGTCAGTGATTGGAAGATTTCTCGGGGTGACCATCTGCAGAAACATCCAGTCCCGAGACAGGAAAGGCTGATTACTATGCCATTGGCGAACTAGTGGATTTTGACCTTTCACAAGTGGTTTAAATGTCACAGCAATGCACAGAAAACCGTCACAGCTACAAACCTGCTGACAGCTTGTGCATTTTACCATTGAGTGCTTTTGGTGATATTTCTGCCTGGGTATATTGTTCGCGCTCAACCTTTTTGGCCTGAAATCAAGGTGACAAGTAAAACCTTCCAGGTCTGCAGCGTCTTATAGAATTTAAGCATTTTACTGCTGTCTAAGTAGAGCAAATAATGCATTCCACCTTTAAGCCAAGTTGATGAGGAAGTACTTTGACAGGTCTCTGATGCTTTGCCGGGACACAAAATGAAAGAGCGGACACAAAATATCTTTCCCACAATGAATTACATAATATACAACACAATTCACCCCCCCCCCCCTGTAATCAAAAGACAACTTAATGTGAACAATATGTTCAGTAAATGTCCAAGACTACACACAAGAACACACACAGAAATTAGAACAAAACACAGATTTCCTTTAAAGCCTTGTCCGTTACTACATGAAGAGTTCTATCCCAATTGGCTATGTGTTCATTTTGGAAAACAAAAAAATGTATCATGTAATAGAAAATGTAACAGATCCAGTCTGGAGAGGTGTTCAGTTGAGTGTACTAAAAAGACTAATATCTAATGCGTTCAATCACTGTACAAGATGTGGCATCATTTTTTTTTTCCAACATTTAATCCGTGGAAATCCTATTACGGAATGGAACACGCTGATTTTGAAGAAGTGCAGACTCTTGTGAGGGGAGATCCCATGAAAGAAAACAGATGTGATGTAGCTGAGACAAGAGAGCAGGAGATCCTCAAGGCACTTGAACACCATCAAACCGGAAAAGACTCCCCACCCACGAGCGAGCAGAAAAAGCCCTCAGATCTTCCCAAGCCTCCCTAAATGGCAGTTTGTCTGCAAACTGCACCACCCAACCCTCTCAGTGAACGACGCTGCTTATCTCTCCGCCCGAATCCGCATGAGCGCTGACTGAACGAGTGGGCGAGCGCTCTCCCCCCCCCCCCCCACCCCCCTGTCTCTCTCTGTGATCTTTTCATTTTACAACAAGTGATTCATCCCCAAAGTGCTGAGATATCTACCCTCCGTGTGACGTTTCCGTGTCCTGTCTCCATCTCCTCAGAAAGCTAGTTTTCACGTAAAACACATCAAAAAGACACATTAGCACTTTTGCATATGGAATCAAAAAAAAGACAAATAAATATAAAACTCTTTGGATGGGAGGATTCTTGTTTTTTTTGGCTGCAAGTGTTTCGTCGTCCATATGAGGCAGTTAGAAGAGTTTGTACAAAAACTGTTAAGATGCGTAACACCCTATGTGTATGTGTATCCAAGACTCCTTTTCTTCATCCTCTTCTTGATGCTGATGAAGATGCGGTAGCCGCTGTGACTCTGAAGCACCAGGAAGCAGCTAAACCTCCATGTTCTCTAAGCTGAACAGTGAAGTTAGCCGTTATTCTGTTGTGTTTTCACTGGTGATTCTGCAGCCTGGAAGGGTTTTTTTGGAGGTATGCTGATTGTTAGGGACATCCGTGGGTGATGGAAATGGAGCCCTCGGTGAACCGGAGAAGCTTCCCGCATGTTAAGAGCGTCCTTGTGTCTTTGTCAGAGCTGCAGATCGTCCTCCATCTACACCTTCGCTCTCCTCTCCCACACTGACGTCGCTGACAGCCCTGCCCGTCCCCCCCTCCTCCTCCTTGGTGCTGAGCAGGATGGGAGGGCCCCGGCCACTTTGGCACACAGGCCATGTAGTAGCAGTCACTCAGTCAGTTGTCATTAGCCACTCAGTCGTTGGCTTGTTGGCGTAGCGCCTCATATAGTTTCAATGTCTGAGGGGAGTCTGACGGCCCTTGTACAGGGTAGCTGTGGGTTGGCGGTAGCGTTTTTGGTCAACGGTGGAGCGCAGCAGTGGCGCTAGTTGCCCACCAGGGGGCTGAGGTCGCCGTGGTGGTTCTTTAGCTTCTTCTTGAAGAGGGAGATGGTGGAGGGCCGGTACAGGATGATCCAAGGCTCAGAGGACGCCGTGCTCTGGCTGCAGCTGTCCGAGCCGCTGACCGTCGGGATGTTCGGAGACCTGAGAGGGAAACATGAGGAGACGAGAGAAGAGGTGGAGAGAGGAGAGTAAAAGAGAAACAACATTAGAGAGAGGGGAAACAGAGGAATTAAGAAAAGAGAATCGTGGAAAAACAGTGATTTACATAAGTGTCACACTGATTTCTAAGTCTTGATGTTGCATTCATTTCATGCCTGGTTTATTATAAATATAAATTAATTGCAATTACAGTGGTGGAAGCTTTTGTAGGCTTTATTATCTTCCACTTCAAAAACGAAATACTTAATTTTATTCACCTCAAATCAGCAACTTTCTCTCAAGGGATAAAGTAGTTGTCATAAAAATAATTTTTAATGTACCGTTTGTCCACTACGGTGTTTTAGGAATCAAAAATCAAGAAAGGTCTTGTTTTTCCATCAAAAACTAGGCTTTGGACCAACTTATTTGTATTTATTAAAATTAGTTTTAATGGGGAATAACATAAATTGAAAGACTGAATGAAAAAAGAAAGAAAGTAATTTTCTATTAAAGGAATGATTGAACATAATAAGATTTTTTTTTTTTCTTAACTTACTATTCTTTTGTATTACTTGTTTTGCTGCATTGAGAGGCATCTCTGAACTTCCCCTGTGTAGTTGTAAATTCAATTATGACAATTACTGACAGGAAGCATTTATTCAATGTGGGATCATAGGAAGTCCCTCTGGGCTGAAAGCAACTTGAAGAATTCACAAATTGACCTCAAAAAGAGGTTTTCTCATTGTGTTCCTTTTTTAAGCGTGGAAAAATTCACCAAATGTGTGAATCTCACACTGTTCCATCATCTTTTTGACCTTTGATGCTTGGCTGATCATGCACACCTCCAACATCCTCATACTTACTTGACCGTCATGTGCAGCAGCAGCTTCGCCACCATGGCTATGACTGTCAGAATGAGCAGAGCGGCCAGAGCGTAAATGGTCCACACTGCAGAGAGGGAGCAACACAGTAACAAGACATCAGATATGGAATCCAATAATGAAAACAAACTGAAGCAGACTGAAATGATTAGCAAGCAGAGGGTTACTAAAGCACTGCTGGCACACCTGTTACCAGTGTTCAGCCAGCAAATTGTCAAGAAGATTATGATGCATTCTCAGTGCACATCTGCAAGATTGAGAAATACACCAGATAGCCCTTTGAGACGGAGCACTGAGAGTTTGGAAAGAGTAATATTTGAAGAAAGCAGTAGAACATGTCAGACCGTCCTGCGCTGCTTTGACAAGAGGCCCGATTGTGATCAGCAGGGAGACCCGAAAGTAACTTCAGTTATGAGTCACCGACAGGAAAAAACAAGCGTCAAGTAGAATTAGTTTAATGTGAGATCGCAAGAAGACACTCTGGGCCAAAGCGTCTCGTCAAACTAAGATTTTAATACTTGAAGGGAAACCAGGTCATGCACAATGAGAGCTCTAGCTCCTGGAAACCTCTAACAACATGCCTGCAGAGGTAGAGAGAGGTAGAGAGAGAGAGAGAGAGAGAGAGGTGCAGTGTATCGTGGGTGTTAACATACTAGCGCTGTGGCCGGTGGTCTCGCCGCGTCCAGCCCACTGACCTGGCATGTTGTGCTCCGGTTTCCCGGGGCTGGACGTGATCACGTAGAGGATTTGGGAGGAGCGTCCGTTGGAGGTGCTGTTGGATCTCTCGGTGACGCCGCCGGCCAGCTGGGGCCCCGCCGTGCTGGAGACGTCGTCCCCATCGTCCTCCCCGACTCCCTCAGCCTCCATTGTTCTGGTGTCCTGGCTCCTGAGTGCTGGGGAAAGAAGAATAAGAGCGGATTAGTGTTTGTTGTTGTTCCTGACGCTGTGAAGCAGAACCCTAAGTACTCACTCGAAGTCGAGTTTAGGCCATTTATCAAACGTGGGACCAATATTCACTCTCATTATAGCTCTGGTTTTGGTGTCCACCAACTAAAGCGGGAGAAATTGGGTTCTGTAGAAGCTAAATGCTCCACTTTATTCACCAGATCATTTCTAACTTTGTCTGTCTACTGTTTGGTGCTTGGCAAGTAGCATACAGTTAGTTTTTAGAGGTTTTTCCTCCTCTATAAAAGCTGCCCACTGTGGGCCAAAAACAATGCAGATTTGTTTTGGTCATTTGTCTTTGTCGTACTTTGTATATTCCCTTTTTGCTGTTTATGTGTCCATGTAATTGACTTCCCTTGTTCTGTAATCAACCTTATTACACAATAAAAGAAAAAAAAACAACAATGCAGATGAGAGCTGTGATCCAAAACTGTAAAGACGCTGCATTAAAAATCACAATAACAATTTTATATTTGTCCATAACAACAACAAAAAAAACAGTTGCTAAGCACCGTGACATTTACATTTATAACAATTACTGACAATTGTGAACAGAGAGTTGTTATACAGCTCTATGTCATTTGCGTTTAATTATCCATAAATGGCGATGCATAAAACAAAAGAAAAAGGGTGTAGATGGAGAGGGCCAAACAAACTTCCATTTTCATTATTGAAGGATACATATGATTCATCTTGATCTTCATCTTGTAATGTATGAACATTTCTCAGTTGCCGGTAATAAAGTCTTCTTTCTATAATATTGTTGATATATTTAATTGCCCGGCTCTAAAAGGACTGCTGTTCCAGTTCTCTTCAATGTGACATATCACCTCTTAAAAATATTTCTATGTATTTTATGCCTTCACAGCTCCGAGTGAGAGGAGTGGTGAGCGCTGAATGCTGTGCCAGAGACACAGAAGAGAAAAAAGCTCGGCCATGTAATTTCTACAAGCTGAGGACACATATCACTTAACGCCCCTTTAATTATTCCCGTGGGCAAACCAGGCTGTTGCAGCAAGCGAGCAGTAATACGATACGTCATGAGTCACAAGCGAATATTTAATATTAACTGTGTTTGTTAAAAGGAGCAGATCGACTTTGCAAAAACACTCATGCGTGTAGTAAACATGTGGTGTTGAGAGCTTTTCTGTCCGCGCCAGACATCATTCAAAAAGTGTTTTGCAATAAATTCAGTTTTGTTTTAACCTGCTCACAGCACCAGATGTGGGAGAGTTTTTGCTTCATAAAACAACAGTGCCAGAGAGCGCGGACTATTTCAACTCATTTATGTGTTCCCAGAGGGAAGCAATTCCTTAAATAAGATCTCCTCTGCCTTTCATTTACTTCTCCTAAACATAGACGTGATTTATTTAAAATCACTGTGAGATTTTGAGCGTTTTTCTTCTTGCTTCTGAGAAACAGACTGTGGCGTGTCACACTTGACTCTTTCATTATTTTTCTGACATGTTAATTTGCAGTGAGGTTTGGTGAAGAGAAACATTTCCGTAATCTATCAGCAATCTGTGATTGTAGTCGTCTATAAGTAAGATACAATTTTCGTATTTGCCCCGAAACACATCTCTGAAAGAATGAATTAGTTCATATTCAAGTGAGTATGAAAGCAGAAATAATTATGCTATTCCAAATGGGGCCAAATTCACAAAACATCCTAAAGTTGAAAGTTGCACCTAATTAGCCTAGTTAGGAGAGACATGTCAGTCCTAACTTTAAGACGCCTACATTATGTTCTTTGTCAAAGCGTAATTGTTCACTAAAGCCTTTCAGTGCTAGACGAGAGAAGTTGGGTGAGCTCCAGCATAGTTTGATGGTGGGTGAGTTTAAAAAAAGGATCCAGTGAGCTCACAAAAAAAGATTACAAACAGTCCAATAACAGTGGAGATGACGGTTTACACAAAAATCTCTGGTGGAATTATTCATCAAACCAAAAATATGCTCTTTGAAAATGTGTTAATTTTACAACAAACTGCCATAAAAAACATGAATGAAAGGTGTTTTTGTGGCGATTGCTGAATCATGCAGTAAAATTGGCGATATATATGTTTGATGATTTGTTTGTCAGCTGGGAAAAATATCTCCCTTTGTTCTCAGACAAAGTTGCTCTAAGCAGCTTTGTTAAAAAAAGTTCTTGTGAAGAAACTCATCCAGCCAGAAACTTTAGCGGCATTCAGGAGGACTCCTAGTGGTAAGATAAGATACTACACTCTCCAAACTGAATGGTTAAACCCACCCATCCTGTGTTCCGCCTAGGTAAAATCACCCAGAACTAATTCTAGATATTATTTGATCCAGGCCGGTTCCAGTCTTCCATGAATGGTGGTTGGATGTTAAAGCAGTGTGGGATTTTTTTTCCCCTTCCCTTTTCACATAACAGTTCAACCTGACTGCGATGTTCCCAGAACTTCCCACATGTTCCCCATTTGCAAACAAAATACCACGCTTCAAACCCGGGGCTCAGCTGAAATGTTCAGCCGTCGACCGTCATCTGTGAGCATTTATTCTGAAATTACTGCTTCGACCGCTCAGCGAGCCACAGAGGAGATATAAGATGTAGTTAGTGCCGCTACTTCTACTTTAACTTTGTTTGACTGTTGTCTTTCTGGGTTTTTTTTTGTTTCTATTATTTGTCTCTGCACCCAAGTCACTGTGTATTTTTCTCTCTATCTTTTCTGAAAAAAAACCCCAAAACCTATTACTTCAGGAGGTGACCTTTTTCTCATATCATGTGGCAGATTCCAATTCTCGGCTACATGATGCCTCACGCAAAAAACAAGAACCAAGACGTGAGCAGTAAAGGACCGTGCATGTCCAGAGGTCAGAGGATTTTGACCTTCCGATATTGTTTTTACTTTAGCGCCACCGGCGGGAAAAATGACAGGGGATTACAAATGGAGGCAGAGAGAGGGAGGAGCAAGGACAGATTGCCTCCCGGTGTAGCGAGCTGCGAGCGTGAATGTCACCTGCACTATCATGCCTCCAGAAATGAATCTATTCCATTTTATTTTGGTGCATTCAGACAATTCACGCAGAGAGTCTGTCTTGGAAAACGTACAGTAATATAAAAACAACAGAGGATAGCGTTTCTTTTTCCGCATTAGTCTGGAGAGAGATAGAAATTTGCTGTGAGGTCTTCAACTCTCTGTGAGCGATAGTTCCCCAGCTGTGTGTCTGCTCTACAGTGAAATCATGATCAGAGGGCGCGATGCATCACAGTGTTTTGTATGTAGGTGGCATAAAAACTCGTTCACCAAGGAGCACTCTGGAGAAGCACAGCCGCCTGCTGCAGCTTGATAAGAGAGCGAGTTCCTAGAAAAACAAAACATTATTTAAATATGCAGTATCACCCGGGGCTGTGAGACATTGACTAGCAAATGAAAAGAGAAAAGGGCCTGCCGGTGGCGTGACAACTGCCTCACCACAGCAAACAGGCGTTAGGCCACGGAACCAGGGCTGCCATGCAAAACTCCATCATGGAGCCGGCGAGTCAACACGCACCTGATTATGCAAATGTGGGCTCTCGGTGGTTTTGAGGGAGGGTTCTTGTAGTTCAGGATGTTTGCAAGAACTCAATCCAAACATTAGACTGATTCTTTGTCACACATCCTTTTGTATGACAAGTTTTTTTCAAGGGGTTTTTCATAAGTTTAAGGGTTCCCTTAAGAACCCATTTCATCTGGGAACCCTTTTTGAAAGAACGGGTTCCACAAGCACTGTTGAAAGCATGGGTGTTGCAAGATCCTCCCAGCACACACTACCAGAAATTGTGATAGTGTATTCTGATTGTTGCAGGATGTGCTGCACCATATCGGCCCAGCCCTTTAGGAACCTCATTAGGAACCCTGGGTGGGTTCTTGATAAAATCCTTGTAATATAAAAGGGTTTTCAGTAGAAACCCCTGGGTGGGTTCTTGATGACACCCTTAAAATATAAAAGGGTTCTCCATAGAAACCCCTGGATGTGTTATTGATGAAACCCTTGGAATATAAAGGGGTTACGGTAGAACCCTGGGTTCTTGTTAGCACCCTTAAAAGGAAAAGATTCTGAATAGGACCTCCAGAGAGGGTCCTGGGTCGAACCATTGCCCCATAGAAGGGTTCTCTATGGAACCTCTCAAAGGGGGTTTCGGTACAACTTTTCACAGTTGGTTCTAGATATTTCCCTTCATGATGTTTGCCTGGTAGAACCCTCTGAAAGGGGTTCAGGTGGAACCTTTATAAAAGATCCTGCCAGGAACTAAACCTATGGAGATAAGCCATAGAACCCTTAATGGTTCTAGTTAGTCTATGCTTTGAGACATTTTACAAACCCATTCTTCGTTCGCAGCCGAAGTAGCAGAGAGCTAGTGGAGCCCTACCTTGGTAAAGCAGAGCAAATCCCTGGGCCTGGTTGGTGCGGTCTGAGTAGAAGTACAGAATGACGAAGTCGCCTGTGACGTTCACCAGCTCCCTCGGCGGGCTGCGCCAGTCGAAGCGCGCCAAAACCCGGTTGGTGTAGCCGTCCAGGAGCTCCACCATGTCCGTCTGGTCGGAGATCTCAAAGAAGGTGAAGTTGAAGAGGATGGCGTAGGCTCCGGGGACATGGACAGTCCAGTAGCAGACACGGCCAGCCCCGTACTTGTCGGGGAAGTCGGGGGAGTAAATCACTCCGGATGGAGACGAGTAGTTTCCACCGCAGGCCCCGACTCGAGCTGGAAGACAGAGCACGAAAAACAGAGATTGTTCACCGATATCTGGGTTCTTTGGGCTCATGAGGTCCCTGCTAACAGACATCATGTCCTAGGATTTTATGTCTCTGAATGGAGATGCATCAGTCTGATACACCAGATTGGCATCATCCCCCATCACTGACTTTAGTTTCTTTGATTTAAGCATTCAGAATTGGTATTGGGAGAGAAAACAATGAATAGCTTCAACTTGTGATGAAGTTCTTTAAGCTTTTAAAACTTCACTTAGACAATCTCAAACTAACAAGCTGTTTAGTGCCGCCCTAAGACCAACTGGCAATAATTATGTAGTATTATATAATATAATGAATGTTGATGTGCATTAATGTTGAAGGTTGCAGGTATGATCACAGTTATGGTGAGGGAAGGAGGGCTTCTGAGCATTCTGGAGTTCAACTGGAGCCTAATTCAACAAAACCTGGATGATGGAAGGTTTTAACATGACAATGACAGTTTTATGCAAACTGCAGGCACTAACACTGATAGACGTTTTCCACCAAAATGTGTTTATATTCGCTTTCGTTTTTGTTAACTGGGAAAACCTTAAACCTAAAAAAAAGGCAATTGACTCCTTTCCCATTGTTTTTTTTTTTATATCTGTTTCTAATTCAGTCTCTCTTTCAGACTCTCAAACCAGATTTGGTTATTGTTGGAGCAGTGCAAAGAATAAAACTTTTTTTTTTCTGTCCAGTGCTTTGATGATCAGAGAGGTAAAATCACAGTTGTCTGACTGGAGTCCAGTAGCTTCTAGGAGAGCGTATTAATCGTACGTTTTATACGTTGATAAATTATGATAATTGTTAAAATCCCTGTTCATTTTATGTTCTCCAAATTCACAACGCCGTCATGAGGCATTGCACCGGAGCTGATCAATCCCTGTGACTACTGCAGAGCCATTTGTCACAGGAATGAATACTGATTGTTACTTTTCCTACTGACAGATGTTAGTGGGTTTTTTTGTACAGTGGGACAGGGGCTCAATAGCACTAATGGTTATTACGACAGATACAGATGTATTTGTACGAGTGATTTACCTTTTATTACATTTGAAACCCTACAATTAAAGTTCTTTGTATTTTCCCCCCAGAATCAAAACTAAATCACGGCACTAGATGTGAAAAGATCAGACACACAGCGACACTGGTTAACACTCACTGTCGAAGATGATGACCCAGCCGTCTCCACCGCAGGGCTGGGTGTGGTCGCCGAAGCAAACATGGTTACACTCCATGCTAGGCGACTCCATGCCATGGTCACGCTGGTCCACTTCGTTGCCACAGAAACAGGCATATCCTGACTCCATGCCAGCGAGCTGCAAAAAAAACAAAAGGAAATATGCAAATGATTGCATCAGCAATTCAAAACTAAACTTTGGGTAACATTTCCCATAATGCTATTCATGATAAATCCATTTGGCATGGTTGCCAGCGAGGAAAACAGTCCAATGACTGAGAGACAAACTTTTTGGTTCTCTAAAAAACTATACATGATTACATAGCAACTTTGCTTAAATGTAGAATACGTAATCACACAACACATTCAAATGAAAGTACTTTTATAGGGTGTTTGTCTCATATCAGCTGAATGTGTGTTAACACTTAGTAGACAGTGCACCTCATGGAGCTCCTTCTCTCTTTGAAACTAAAGCAACTTGAGTCTAAAATGCCCTAATTGCTCTTTCTCTCATGATTACAAGATGCTGTAATCGGAGTCTGGAAAAACCACAACCTCTCAGCTGATTAGAAGCCTTCTTTCAAACACACAGCTGCACCGTAGAGTGTAGAGAATGAACCTCACACAAATAGCACCCATCTATCGCTCAAATCAAAACTGTTGGTATTTGTTCCTGAAAGCGTCGGAGCGGGAATGAGAAACGTCAAAACCTCCTTCACACATCTTGACCTCGCCACCACTGGCTGCTTGTTCTCAAAAGAGCTATTGTCCCTTCATTCCAAAAGGGCACCATTGTCCCACATTCAGGCCCTAAATGAATTCACACAAATGAAGGTACCGCATCATTTCCCACTCTGCGTCGTTTCTCATGGAATTGGAATTTATGCGGCCCCTGATCGCGCCCAGACGTATCAAGCTAAGTCCTTGTTGCATTATTCTATCTGATGAAGCAACACCAACGTGAATACTTCTGGCAGAAGCAAACAGGCGATGGATTGCTGTCTAACTCATCAGGCATGCTCTTCGTCAGAAAGTCACAAGGGGAGGCGTACTTCCGAGCACCGATGTTTTTACATGCGCATTAAGGACAGTGACGGTCCAAGGGTAGACAGACGATTGCCAGTCTGCCGCCACATTCTGTAACATCTGCTGAATTGAGAGGGGAAAAGGGGGGGGGGGGCTGTCAGTATCTGTCAATGCGGACGGAGCTGAACCGGATATGCTGAGCAGAGAATAAACACCTGGCACTGTTTATAGCAGGGACAATGGCATGCCAGATACAGAGATGAGGAAAAAACGCACCGAAGAGGAGGTGCCCACTGGGCTTAATAACCGTTCATTTCCAGCTGTCAGCCCTGATTGCTGTGATGATTTGTCATCCGCTGGTTGGTTTGAAACAGGACGTCTGATGGCTGAATAAAGAGGGTATAGACTGCGCCGGGCACCACGGCGATAACTGTCTGGAAATTGCCAGTAAATGCAGATGATTTACATAAAAGCTTGACTATTGCTAGAGCCAGCTCGTGTCTATTTTAGACATGACAAGGACGAGGCTGGAGACTTTTATTTTGTTCAATGAGGGGATACGTTCGGAAACTTTTTCAGTACGAGCGCCAGAATGAAGGAGTCAGAAGTTTGTAATGTTTTGAATGTTTTCTCGTACAGAAGATGCCAGCGTGGATCTGAGTTAAGCTATAATGCTGAACATCTCTTAGGTTACAGCTTATATACATTGCCACTCCGGGTTCAAATCTCACCTTGTATCTCTGCTTCCTACAGAAGCTAATACAGTTCTGGATGGTGAGTTTGTTGGAGGTCTCGCTGGTGCCGGACAGAGTTGGCGGGTCACCGCTGTCTTTGAAGCAGCCCAAGTTCCCAGGCACTGTACGGAGACAAGAAGTTAAAAAAAAAGTTAATTACACACAAACAACTTAGATGCAATCATTTATATTTTTCCTTGTTCATTGCAGGGTCCAGTCCGCGGTCTGTACTTTATGAAACACATCATATGCTGCATGCCTTCAACCCTCATGTGCCTCATGGCTGTGGTTGTTCAAGATTTATAATCAAGTTTGTGATTACCAGTTCGCCTCATAGACCCTGTCGAAAAAGTATGGTGGCAAACTCAAAAACTATTCAGGCCTCTGTTTGAATGTTTTGGTGTGAATTTGCCAACAGCCGAGCCAACAATTTGTCCCATAAAAAAAAGAAAAAGAGGGTGAACGGGAGGAGGGGGAAGGGGACTTGGATTCTTGAGTCATAGCACGCGAGAGAGAACTGGAATCTAGAAAATGTACCCTGTCAGATGTGAGCGCAAGTCGCATCAGATTAGGAACATCCCGTTTTCTAAATGTGTGACTGCGTTTGTGTGTGGCGAGAGTTTGATGTGCCGATGAATGGAAAACAAATGTTATATAGCAGGGTTTTCAGGCGGCATTTCACAAATGAGCATGAACATCTGGAGGGAGGCCGAGTCCAACAAATTAGGTCTTAATTAAAGGCAGGTTTAATTACACCTTGTCAAGAGAACAATAGTGATATTAAAGCGATAGGCGATAATAATTAAGTCATAATTAAGTTCAGCTCTGGAATGCTACCTTAGAAAAACTTTGGCCTAGCTTTCATAAAACAATGAAAGCAGCAACATACAGCTTCTACATCTCAGGTATACTTTTTTAATACCTGCTTGGTTTTGACTGTTGCTGCAGCCCAGCACATCAAAAACTGTTTAACATGAAAATGTTTGTTAGGTGAGAACTGGGAATGTATGACACAAATAGGCCAACAATCGCAGACGGATAACAGACCATACAGATAGAAGATGGATGTTGACACCTTTTCAGATCATATTCATGTCAGACGTATTTGTCCCTTAATCCGCTGTGTATTTATGAAATACTATGCAATCTTTCTAAATCCAGCCTTTATATTCAAGGTAACAGCTCAGAAAGGTGCCAACCAAGCCTCCAGCAATATAACATCCCACTATTGATTTGTTTTTCATTGCGATTCAAACAGGCTTACTCTTGTTCCATTTCCATGTTTTGAGGTGAAATGGATTTGACAAAAGTAAATGCACAATCTGTAAGTTATTTTTGTTAAAGCAAGTCCATCAAAAATCTGCCCCCAAAGATCTTCAGTCTAACTTAAATTTGTATCATCTGACCGTAGGGTACAAACATGCTCATTAGGAAAAGACAGAAAAGACAAGAGGGGGAAAAGAATGTGTCCAAAATAGCTGTCAATGCTCCGAGACACAACGTGGACGCAAAAATCAGAAGCATGTGACATTACAAAACAGAGTTATTCTTCATGAAGCCTCTTTGATTTCAAAAATTCATTTCCATGTGCAAGTTAAGTGACACACAAGCAGGCTTTGATACAGAGCTCAAACTGACTGATGCTTCCCGTTTTAAATCTAATTTATTGCAGTCTGTTTGAAATTTCCTGAGCTTGAAATCAAATCACCAAAGAAATCAGATATTTTATTTTTGTACTGTTAAACCTTGCAAGTTTAGAACAAATCAAAAGATGGTGAATTTCTCGGAGTAGTCCCAGGACAGGAGACTTAATCGTGTTTTCAGAAATTCTAACATGATTGCAAATGCAATTTAGCAAAGAACTCCGCATCGCTGTTTTACCCACGTATTTATAAAAGACATTTGATCATAAGTTTTATATTACACAGGGGTATGTCCTGTCTATTTGTTTGCAACAACAGTGCTGCTTTGTGGAAGTTACAAAGTCTGACAGCAAGCTGAAGGACTGTGGAGTTGTTTGTCCCCTGAATCTGTGCACCAACGCTGTCCTAGAACTGAATATCTCTGGAGCTGCTCAGTTGTGGCGTGTCTTCTCTCCTCAAACATTTGCATATTGAAAAGCTGCTCGTTTTATGACAGCAAGTTCCACTAGTGAACAACTGGCACCCAGTTCTTTTGGCAGGAAGAAATAGAAAAACACTGAAATTTACATGCTTGTCGTTATTACACTCGGGAATATATTGGCATTCAATTTGAATATGTAAAACATCATTGCAGAGGGGTATCACTCAAAACTTCTTTCATGAACTAAAGTAACCTTGATTAAGACCACACACGTGAATTGTTTTTGGGGTGCCAGTTGTTGCCAATGTTAACTTTTAACATTGGCAACAACACGCTCCTCTGCATGTGCAACAGATGCTGCAGATTCCGACTGTTTATGTAAGAATGAGGCACAAAGGCTTTTGGGAGAAAATGTTTTAGGTTCCGCAAGAATGTCCACCACGGACTGGAAACATGAAGGAGGGTAGAGAGGGGGGGGGACGAAGAGAAACGAGACCGCTCCCGGCGTTTCACCCTCGTTTGTTGACCGTAAAGTCACCGGCGAGATTTTGGCTGCAGCTGCAATTTGCTGCTGCCCAGAACTGTGTTTGACAGATTACTCAACACTTGAAGACAAAGTCCTCAGACTCCCTCAGACCAGCATAAATCATGTGCAATATTCCTTTTTTTTTTGTCAGCCACAAGCATGCCAAAGCTTTATAAATGGATTAAAATGGTTGTTTGAATCATTTAGAAAGACTCCACGGCGCACACTTGCAGAATTAAGGGATGGATTATATTTAGGGTTGAAGGCAAACATGACAGTAATAAGAATCTTCATATTTGCAGGGTGAGACGGGACAGTGCTGACAGCAGTTTTCTTTTATATCCGTGCCTTAAGTATACACTGGATTAAGCCAAGTGAAGTGTGCATGAGGGGGGATGAGAGGAAAGGAGAGATAAACACCTGGTTGGGAACCAGCAACCTCCCTCCGAGCAAGGCAGGCAGCCAGGTAGCACTTCAATGGAGGTTTTGAAAAGCGGAGGAGAAAATGCCACTGCGGGGCTCAACAGGAAGATTAAAGGCAGCAGTGCTCCTTTTTCATTTTTTTTTGCTTTGACAGGAAGATTGCAGGCTACAATCAATTGATCAGTCTTTGTCCTCTTCTCGTCCCAGGGGCTGTGAAGTGCTGGCTGGAGAGCAGCAGGTGGTGGGATCGTATCACACCAGAGCACCCCAGGTTTTTATGGAACTGGAGACGAAGAGAGCGGCAGCCTCTGCACTGCACCTTCTCTGCATGCAGTGTTTATCAAAAAGGATAAATAAATCTGTGCATAATTGTTTGAAAACTCCAGAGCAAAGCGTTGTTTTTCCTTAAAAACATCTGCTTTGCAGGCGCAACAAGTGCAAATATCTCCGAGTACAATAAAAGAAAGAAAAGAACAACACACAAACACATTCAACACACTTCAAAGCTGTCGGTGGAATTTAGACTTTAACAAGCCAGAGGGGAGAAATGGAGGAAACACAAGGTGCATAAATGCTCCAGTCAGCCAAGACCAGACCTCAGGAGATCACAGCGGGAGGGGAGTGGGAAAAAAAAAAAAACAGACACAGAGAACTAAACAAGGCTTGACTGCAGCCAGATTCATCACAAACCAGGCAGAAAAAGAAAAAAAAAAGAGCAGTTAGTTAGCCTTCCCACAATGCATCACAGCGCAAAGCAGACAGGAGGCAGCAGGCGAAACAACAAAAGTTCACGGGTGTCCGTCTAGGAGGGAAAACGAGACACCTCTGTTGACGCAGCAGACACAACAACAGCGCCGACCCAAAACACATCAGAGACAGAGGAAGAGGAGAGGGATGTAACAAACAGGGCTTTAAAGGAGACGTAATTACGGTTATAAATTTCTATGACATCTCGAGGGTAAAGAGTAAAAATAAAATCCAAGAAATAAATTAGAGAAATGTTTTTCTTTTAAATGGGACTTTAATGTGGCTCTCTTTTCAGAATAGATTTCCTCTGAAAAGCCAGACTCTTCTTGCCTGTATCCACCCAGCACAGTGTGCCACATATTTCCACTTAAAAGATGAGGTAAGACACACACACAGAGAGAGAATATGCAGCCTGAAGGAGCGATGAACCATTAAAGCCTCTGCTTTATAATCACAGTTGAAACACTGGAGGATTTCACTAGAAAAGCTATTTTCACAGTCGGTCCTTATCCTATAATCTACAAGGGAAGCCATGATGACACTAAACAAATGTAGATACAAAGGCCTGAGAGCTTGGAAAAAACATTTAATAAAGCACCAGAATTAGGGCAGCGTATTAAACATTAATAGTTTTTTTTCGCAAAAAAACTGAAATTTGTTGAAAAACAATTGAATATGTGGTCAAATTCATAATATATGTGTTTTTAAAAAAAAAAATATATATTACCACTTGAAGACTTTGGCTTTTTCTATAATCCTCAATGTAAGCTATTGAAAACAAAGTGTTTAAGGTTCTATCTCTACACTGATATTAAAAAAAAACGTGCATATCTCAACCAGTGGGTCCATAACAACCACTGCTGTATGTTTGATAGGATGAATACAACCAATGGGCTGTAAAGACGCATACAGTCAAACACACTTCATACAAACTCAAAACATGCGGCGATGTATGAAAGCAATCGGCTCGAAGTCGTCATTATAAGACGCTTAATACAATTTTACCCAAAAATGAATTAAACTCAGCAAACTGTTGGTTCAGCAGTGTGTGCTGGTAGTTCTGTTAGCTGTTAGCGGTTAGCCAAACACACCGTCCAAAACCAAAAAAGGTACAAGTACATTGTCTTTTCTCTTTATAAAGACCAGATATTACAGGTGAGACTGCTGGTGGAGTAACTTGACTTGGGACTTGACTTATTAACTATGAACTCGACTTGACCTCACCCAGAAAAGAAGAGACTTGCTTGAGACTTGGAGCGAATAACTCGAGTCACATGTCTGACCATTTGGCTGAACAAAGTCTCTAAACTTCTTCCTTCCTTCCCTCTTTTCTTCCTTCACCTACATACATCTAAGTTAATTCATATTCATCATTTTTGCAGGTAAAAAACGATTCTTGTCAGCAGGTGATTTTGTTTTATTTAGTTGTGTGTTTGAACACTGAATAGGCGCTCAGTTACGGCCTGATGAATTCAGGATGTGGGAGCATGAAAGGTCAGTTTAAAAGGAGGGCTGACTGATCATAAACTTTACCACCACTGTGATGACAACTTCATTGTGTTGGTGACGGTTAGCTTGGGCTTTTCATCATGAATGATCACAGTCATAGTGAAAAAAAACAACTTCTCCTTTTCGTGATTCATTTCATATAGATGAGAGGCAAAGATAACTCAAATAACCGATTGAGAGAAACATTAACTGCCATCTATACTGTGAATATGAAAAAGTGAGGATTCCTCTGTAACATCCCTGAATAAATAAAGTTAATGTAAAGGTTTTCTTTGTCATGTGTGACAGTTAGTTGAATATCTTTAAGTTTTGGGGTGATGGCCGAATAAAAAAAGAAATTGAGAGAAATTTTAAGGGGCATTATTTTCCACTTTTCTGACATTTTATAGACAAAGCACTACAATAAGGAAATGCATTTGCAGTCGTGATTTCATATGAACTACATTTAGGCTGCTGAGAGGTTTGAGACATCAAACTAATAAGGAAAACGTCCTCACCCTTATGCAGAGAATCATACACTGATCCCAGTGCAGCTAGCTGCTAAAGTGTTACCTCATCTTTCAGTGTTTACATTTTTGTCCAATATCACGTGCTTTGTCTTCTGACGTCTTTGTGAACTCATAAACAGTAAAAATTAATTATTCTCATGCCGCATTACACTAGAAGCTTTTATTGTAGACAGAGATCTCTTTCATGGATTATTTTCTCACATTCAGTTTGACATCTGAGAGATTTAGTTTCGATATCACTTATAAGTTAATAGAAAGTAAATTGTATTTACAGTATAGAGATCAATCTCTGATAAGTATCTCTGATAGATGCATGAGAGAATTCAAACAGAATTTTTATAAGCAAACACTGGAAAAAATAAACCTTAATATTCTTTGCGGCCAAAATCGTCCCTTAAGCAACACCGCTGCTTCATTAACATCCAATTACACTGTAAAAGGGACAAAAAGTCATTAGTGCTTTCACCCTAGAGAGGGGATGTTGGAGCCCTGAGGTCAAAAGAGCACAGTGCTAAAAGGATTGATGTATTTTAAAACACAGGCATGTTGAAGCTTTTGGAAAAACTCTGACCCATTAATGCACCGCCAGATCAGATGCACACTCACACACACAAACACACAACACTTGGAACATACACTGCTTTCCAAGGAACGCTAAGTGCAACAAATCAAGGAAACAAACAACACTTATCACAGTAAATCGGTGTTTATGTGATGTTTTTTTTTTCCTCCTTCACCATCACGTTCCATCTCTTTCATTGTGTCTCGGCTCCATTTATTACCCCTTTTGTAGTACAGTATATTCAATACATAAACAAATACAGCTGCTGCGTTTCATCTGGCCTGTGATTAGCCCTGTCGACTGCACCGCAGCCCTGCCAGAACACATGAGAAACGGAGAAATATGCCACTAACTCCCCCGGGGACCAGCGTTTCTGGAAACTCTGAATTGTTTGTGAGGAGGTGGGAGTTGCTATTATGTGTTTCTGTTGGGGTTCATGCTTTGCTTTTCTATGGAGATCATAAATTATCCAGCCTGTAAATGGGAACAGTTTTCAGTTGGACAATAAGGAGCTTATTATTGGACAGAATGAGAGAAGTATTTGTCTCCAGCAGACTGACTTTCCAAGTGGGATGTTCAAAACACGCGGCCGGGCTGTGAGTGTGTGTGAGAGAGAGAGAGACAGCCTTTCTTGTATATCACGTGCATTTTTACTGTATCTGTATGTCCTTTTTTCAATATTTCTGTGTGTGTGTGTGTGTGTGTGTGGTGGGGGCTGTGTCCAACCAGATTGAGATGGAGGGAGATCAATGCTCCAGCCGGGGGCCCTGGGAGAGTAACTAACCATCTAATTAGAGGGAAGAGCCGGAGCTTAAAATGAATAATTAGTGCCTCCTCAGAGTCTGGGCCGAACAATGAAGGGAAAGAGATGAAAAATGGCCGCGACACTGCATCACTGACAAACCAAATAGTCTGTGTCCCGAGGCGTCCCAGGGGACTTGATACCGAAGACATGAAAAGACGAGCAGACACGTCGTGACCACCCCGGGCGAAAGATACGCGCAGCGGGTTAAACTTCCATTTATCATCATTCACTTCCAAAGAGATCGACTTCTTGTTTGTCTGCTGTGGCAGGTTGTCCTGGTTATCTGGATGTCATTGACGGTGGAAAAGTCCTCAGGAATGTGCAAAAAAAAGGATATAGAAAATGTGTTACAATGAAAGGAGCAGCTTGAAAAGTCCCTCGAATGTGACACGATGTTTTCTAATCAGTGCGAATTGAAAAACTAACATTCAGTCTGATTGTTTTTTTTCTTCAAATTCAAATTAGCACTTAACTTTTAAATTGTTGATTTAGTTGCACCTCTATGTAAAAAGTGCATCATTCAACATAAAACTACCTTGATGAAAAATGACACAGAGACAGAACAATCCAAAGCAAAAAAAAAAAAGTATTGTTCCAATTGAAACAATTAAGAGGGTAGGTAATAAACGAATAACTGCTTAAAACACCTGTAATGACAATTTAAGTAATGACCAATAGCATGCTGATTTTTTTTCTCGAGCCTAATCAACCGTAAAAAACAAAACTTAACAAGATGTAACTTTTTGTTTTGGGGATGGAGCAGAGAAAAAGGCATGCAGTCATTATCATTAATCAAAAGACCTTATTAAAGGGGGAGAAATAATGTGCTCCGTATATTACATTCTGAATCTTGTGAGCAGAGTTGACATTTTGGTTTGAGAGTAGCACAAGACAACTATTAATGGAGTGATTCAATCAGATATCCCAAAAAGATTTATCCTCTGGAGAGCATGAATGTGGTCAGCAAATGTTATTGCAGTCTACCCAACAGATATTGATGTTGAGATTAAAGGTGAACAACGATAATGTTTGTGCATTTTGGAATGTCCTCTAGCTAACATGAGAATTGTCCATTGGACAGCAATTGCATAAACTATATCTACTGGAAGATCATTCATCAACACATTTATCCTATTTTGACCATAAATCTATGGGAAAAAGAACCTTCTTCTCACCTGCTTTTTTCCCCCCCTCATTTTAGTTTATGGTATCAATCACTAGTTTCAATCCTTCTTCAATTATGGTCTCACTCAGAGTAAAATAGTACATAAAACAAGGTATGCTTTAGGGCATTGCTACCTTGTGATTGACATGTTGCTACCTTGGAGTTGCATGGAGTGGGAGTTGTGTTTTTGTCTTTCAACTTTAACCCTTTTCACAGTATGTTTTAAATTCATGAAAGTTAATTATAATGTTTTTTGGTCACCTAAAAATGTTCAATGTTCAGCTGTACTTTAAATGTACAGCTCCACCTTCTCGTGTTATTTCTAGCTTCAAAAAGCCAAGATAGCGATCCCAAAAAACCAAGATGGTGGTGGCCAAAATGCAGAATTTGTGGCTTTAAAACAGCAGTCGACAAACAAATGAGTTACATCACGGTGACTGCATGTACTTATGATACACAGTCTATGGTCAATCTACTACTTTGCTGCAGACAGTAATATCTCAATTTTGTATACTGGATAGATTCCAATTAAATTTGGTACAGATATTCATGGTGACAGGAAGATGAAGTCTAATGATCCCTTTACTTTTCATCTCACGCCACAAGCAGAATAATATTTGTCATTTTAATTGAATTATCTCAAAAACTAATAAATGGATTGTCATGAATATTGGTACACACATTCATATCCCCACCAGGACAGCAAAATGCTCTCATGCTAAACTCTAGATGCTGAACACATTGTAAACATTATAACCGCTAAAGATCTGCATGTTAGCATTGTCACTGTGATCATGCTAGCATGCTGTTGCTATCATTTAGCTCAAAGCACTGCAGTTCCTAATAACAGCCTCACAGAGCTGCTATCATGGCTGTAAAGGTCGTTTTATTACGGTCTTACCTTCCACAATTAAAAAACATATTAAATATGCTAAGAAATTTCCATAAAAACAGGCAGAAGGGCACAAAACACACATCATACACTGTGAGCCTGATTTACACTGGCTGAACAATATCCAATAATAAAATGACATTTATTGCACCTGCTCAGAACCATGCTGGTCTAAATTTGGCTGTGAGCCTGCATTCCTGAGGGCTGTATTGGGTGACCCGCTATTCATCTCCTCCTCTTTCCCAAGACAAGCACTAAACAATGGCCATCTACTTGTTCTCATTAGCAAACAGTCTCCACAACAGGCTTGCCTCGTAATCAATACCTTTAATTCCCTAATGGCCCTGGCTGATTCAACCCCAGCCACGTTGAGAGAAGGAAGGAGCCGGGGAGAGAGAGAGAGAGAGGCTGAGAGATTGAATCTACCAGACGTCCTGCGGCTTGTTTTTGTGAGAGTTTCTACTCTCTAATTTCTGTCTGAGAGTTTCCTCACATCACTGCAGGCAGGTATTTCCCCCTAAGGGCAGGTGTGGTTGGAGCGCTATGAGGAGGTCAGAGGTCAGAGCAAAATAACAATGGGTGTGTTCAAAGCTCCCCAGCAATCTCGGCCAAGTAAGGACAGGCCTAATAAAGGTGAAAGATGACACACAATACTGACACATATGCATAATTAAGATTCATTTTCAAAGAAGTCAAACTGTAGTAAAGCCAGTATGTGGATGGTTAACAAGTCTAATGTGAGCAGAAAGTTAACTTCATAATGTAAAATAATTAAGACAAAAACTTCCAGTGCATGAGTGCACAGCTTTTAAGTTAAAAGTATGAATTCACTACCATACATTTATAGAAAAATTGTATAGTAATTAATTTGGTTGGAAGGAAATATTCTTGCCGGGTAATTTCTTTATGTAAACAAGCCTGGAGCTGTGTGACACTGGTTGCATGCGAGTGCACACACATATTTTTTCATTATCTCTTTATGAACATAGTTTTTTTATGGAGAGCCGCAAGATAGGTTTTGGTTTTTTTCTATTGGATCTGTTAGAAATATGTCTTTGAGTTTTAACAAGTTGTTCTAAACTTTCTTTTCCATTTTTTAAACGTGTGTGAAAAACAACAACACACTTAACCATCAGAACAACATGACCTAACCTCACCCCAAACCTTATTCTTTATAATTTGAACCCACAGCAGCCGCTTTTTTAAAAGGCAAGCAATTGTTCACTTTTGATGTCATCACCTTGAAGGTCTAAATCTCTGACCGGTTTTCACCCTGTCAGAAGTCTAGGAACAAACACACACACACCCTTCTCGACTCAGTGATGCCTGAACCTGCCTCAGTATGCTGGTTGGGAGCGTTGACTGTGGTGAAAGCTGGTACAAGACCACCTAGGGGAAATATTCTGCCTCTGAACACAATCTGAACACAATGACAGTTGAGTGAGTAAATACTGCAATAACAGAACCTTAAGGCATCCCTGTTTGAGGCTACCACAACAGCCACGAGGCAGGGCTGTGGTCCTCCAGTCTGGTCTCGGTTTCCAGACCACATGTCCGACATGTTCAGCTTGTCCCGACCTCTTGCTTATTTTGACTCTACATTGTTCTTCTGTCCCAGGCATTCATTCAGCCGTTTCACTTTTCCTGCCTTTTAGAAATTCCATTAAGATGTTTTTTACCCCCTCAACCTAATGCACGTTCACTTATTTTGGATGCGAAGACAGGTACAACTCAACATCTTTTAGTGGGTCAATATTTTTTACAAGCCATGACTTGCTTATTTTCCATTTTGTTCTTGAACATTGACTGATTTTGGTCTGCTTATGTCTGGTCTTACACCTCTTAGACCCCTTCTTGCCACTATGCATTGCCTTGGAACTGATCTGGACTCGGCTAACATGGTCTTGGCCTATTGCAGAAACCATTAATCACTTGACAATCGATTAATAATTCAAGTAATTTATCAAGAATAAATGCCAAGAATATTACATAAATGTAGTGTCTGTGAACTTCCATAAATCCAGTAGATGTTGAAGAACTTCACTGAAGAAGTGATAACTTGACAAGCTGGACGAATAAAACTCAGGGGATCCCAATGGGATTCATCCTCTAAGGACCATATTGTAAAAACCATAAATCACCTGACAATCAATTAACAATTCAAGTATTTTACCAAGAATAAATACCAAGAATATGTCTCTGGAGATAAATTTAGTGGCTGCGAACTTCCATACATCCAGTGGATGTCGAGGAATTTAGCTGGATGAGTGATAACTGTGACCAATTGGTAGAAGAAAGCTCAGGGGATCAAATTGGGATTCCTCCTCTGGGGACCATGAATGATGTTGGCACCAAATTTCATGGCAATCAGTTTAATTTTTGTGGATACATATATCCAAACCTAATGGTGGCACTGGAAGTCAGGGTATCATTACAGTCAGTACCAACCGACTGACGGTCCATCCAGAGAAATATCAAACCAATAAAGGAAATAATCATTAACAGCCCTGCTAACTCGTATGTTTTGAGAGGTTTCTGTTTCAAGTGTTCATACTTTACCCTGATATAATTTCCACACTGCGAAGAAGTGGTGGTATTTTTTTTTTTTTTATTCATAAAAATGTAAATTTAACAGCTTGTACTTGAACAAAGAAGATGGACATTTACAGGAAACAAGGCTGAGTAAGCAACAACCTGTAAACCAGAGACCCATTGACAGCTCAGTTTTTCCCAAAAAGTCGAGCATAAACAACGTGGGCATGATTAGCTGGTCATATTCGTTCAAGATGGCTTTCTTTTCAAGTGTCTCACAACTTCAAAGTGCCATTTAGCGGCTTCATAAATCACCCTTAATGAAAGCAATATCTCATCACTGCATATTTTTCTTCAGCGTTCAGCAATAAAACCTTGCGCCAAACACATAACTACTTTGTTCTAATGTCTTCAAGGTGTGGCTGCTTAGCTTGCCAGATGGATGTGGTGCCTATGGTACTGAGACTATTGTTCCATGGTGACAGACAAGGTTAATCCGATGCTCCCTCAATTGTTCAAATAGATTAAAGTATAGCCTACTGTTAGTGCAATATTCAAGTCATCAAGTCTCGTAAAAGTTCAGGTGCTAACACATTGACGGCTTTATAACAAAGACAGACCTTAAAATACCACAAAGTACTTTCGGGAATTGATTTACAGATAATGAGACTAAACACCCAACACATCAGGTATTATAATAATAATAATGTTGTGTGAAATAAAAACCTACTGTTTTTATTTCACACATAAAGTTTATCACACTCTATTAATAGAAGATATATTACTTACCTTCCTATCTTCATTATATCTAAATCAGTGATTTTTGTACTTAAGTCAAAGTACCAATACTAATGTTTGAAGATACTCTCTGTTTTAAGAAAAGTCCTGCATTCAAATTCTTACTTAAAGTTACTGAGATTAACTTTTTAACTGGTTATGAAACAGGTTTTTGTTAAAGGGACTCTGGTGCTCGGAAACATTACCACTTTTTCCACAGGGACTGCCAAAATCAACACAAAATGAAAGTTCCTGGTAGTAGCTTTAATATAAAAGTACTCATTCTATTGCTCATTCTATTTATATATGTATATTTTTCACATTCATTTGTTATATAAATTGATTATAATTATTTATTGATATCACTTTAATGTGGCAGCTGTCAAAGGTGGGGTGGATAGCTTAACCTATAATAGAATATAATTATCTTTTAATTTAATGATACTTTGTATTGCTAATCTAGTTCTGCAAAGTAACTAGTAATTAAAGCTGTCAAATAAATCTAGTGGAGTAAAAGTACTATATTTGGCTCCCAAATGTAGTGGAGTAGAAGTATTAAGTATAAAATGGATCTACTCAAGTAAAGTAAAAGTACCTCAAAAGAGAGTAAAGGTACTTTTTTACATTTCACCACTGGTCTGAATACATTTATTGATTGATATGTTATAAAGTGAATTAGATCTTAATTGCACAGACATTATTGGCATAACAGAAAGTAAAAAATATCAGCATCTTGTCATGTAAAAGTTAAAAAAGAACATGAGATGTTCTTTTTCCTGTTGTGATCTTGCTTTAAAGCCATAAAAAAATGATGCAAAGGTGGAAGATGTGGGAGTTTAAATGCGTTTCTAAAAGGCATTGTCCCAATAATGGAAAGCCTCACAGCTGCCGCAAGTCTCTTTTCTGCAGAAAAAGACAGTTGAACAAGTTTTTCTCGGTTTTACAGTATGCTGTTCAGAGATGAGCTCCCGGCGTTCAGATCAAAGCGTCTTTGTCTTGGCAAACGCTCCAGGCCTTCACCCTGACAGTTTCACTCTGCGTCAATCAAATCCAACCGAGGCATACCGTGAAGCAAAGGCTCGTCAGCTTGAAGGAGCCACACCAAAATATAATATCCTTCCAGTATTGAACGCTCTGATAACAGGAAACGCTCAACAGGAACCATCACATTGCCAACGGTTAAGTTACCAAATTACAGCTATGCCTGAAATTTGGAACGAAAGGTTTTAACACTGTATTGCTTCATTCTGTAACAGTACTCTCTTTAAAATCTCAACAGCAAATCCTTTGTTAGCTTGTCAATCAGTTATATGAATGGATGTTTTATGACTAGCGAGTAAAATGTACTTTAAAATTGAGCTAATTTTAGAGGATACTTGCTTCAACTAAGTACTACCCTGAGCCTTCCTCGTAGCACTTATTGCATTCGTATTAGTTTGTTGCACTTATTGTATTTGTATTAGTTTGTTTCTGCACTATACTTTTGCTCTTGTTGCTTGCTTAAGAAAGGAGATGCACGTATGACTTCTGGTGACTAGTAGTTCTCTTGCATACCTATGTTGAATACACTTATTGTAAGTCGCTTTGGATAAAAGCGTCTGCTAAACGACTGTAATGTAATGTAATGTAATGTAATGTAATGTAACTCAATTAACTAGAAAACCCATCAGGGAACCGTCTGACTTCTGAACTTGTGTAAAACTAACTAACTCTATTTTATATCTTGTGAACCTACTGTTTTGTAGAATCAGAGAGGGGATTTTCCGACCCTGATGCAGGCCACAAGTTGAAATACAATAAAATTGTTCCGTATACTGCAAGTGTTGCTGGAGTTTTACCTCTTTGAACTTACTAGTTTGGCCAGAGGCTCAACCAATAACTCCTCCACACCTCATAAGAATCCTTCTCTGCTTTACAGACTTATGTTTGATGTAAATAAATCAGTGCAAAGCTGACCTACAGCACAGAGGAAACAGAATTTCACACAAAAAAAGGTCACGCTTCGCTGAGCATTTGGTGGTCTGGAAACGAGATGGGCCTCTAAACCAGCGTCCACCGTGACCCACCGTGGAAATTTCAATTTGTACAGTAGCCGATGTGCTTTGACAGCGCTCCTTTTTGAAGTGTTTAGATAATTACACCACATGATAACTGCTCCCATGAGGGATTACTAGGATCAACAAATGTTGTGACCAACCTCACAATCCACCCTGTCCAACTATGTGTTCCCGGCCTCATGTGACCTGCCTGGCATTGCGCACTCCAGCAGGGTGTGTCACCCTCACCAGGGTGGCATGACCCCAGATGACAGGGAACCCAGCTGGATAACAGACCGACCGCTGACAGGCTCCAGGTGCCTCAGCGAGTGGCCACCAACTACCGACCACGCGACATCAAACGTAGGCAAAAAAAATGAAAGAAAAAAGTAGACAAGACGAAGTCACAGACAAAACAAAAGCCAGACGAAATGAAAACAAAGAGCGCTGTTGCCCTTTCTCTGGCACACCGCTGTGTTTTTCAACCCTTTGTAGCCAGCCAGAGAACACTGACACTGAGAACACTTTTTTGGCAGCTGAAGCTTTCAAACATCCGCAGATTTGAGAGCGGGCACAGCCGGAAGGTGAGGCACCACGTGGCGATTGTCGTTTCACAATAGATGAGACTGAGAGTCCGTGTCTGGAAGTTTCCCCGATACCCCTGCAGGGAGAAACCGTCTCCACTGAGCAGGCATGTTTTCACGACACTGGATGCCCGGCCAACAGCAAACCTCATCTCCTTTTCTTAAATTACGGGGCACCGGACTTTAAACGCCCACACAGAAAGAGGAACGCTCATGTAAGACTTGCATTTGATACGGCCAAAACTCTCTGGGCTGTTAGTAAATGGGCCACATGTCGCAGGGATGAGTTACACGCTGCACAGCACTGGATCCTTGACAAAAACAAGGCTGAATCAGCACATGGCAAACCCATCTGGAACAAAAGCTGGCCTAATTTTCACCACAGATAAGGGACGAGCCCGACTCCGCACAGAGACGTCGTGGGCTGCTCTCCTCTTTCCTCCCAAACCACAAAGGTTCGGGGATATCGGCCAAGAAAAAATAAGCTAAATGGATAGTTGTCTGAAATAGGTCAGTCAAAAGTCTAATGGGATATACACACAAGCTCCTATACACATGAACACGCGAGCCATTCAAACAGCGGCAAAAAAGCATGCTACTTAAACAGGAAAATGGTGAGATGGCTAGAGGGGTTGGGAGGTTCTTCAGGCCTGGTGGTAAAAAGTCACAACATCGCCAAGTCTCAGCTTTGCTCCTCCACTGTCTGATAGCAAAAGTCAAACACATGCTGCATCTTTCTTTTAGGCTTTAAAGGGAGGCTTTCATCTGTTGTATTATAACAAAATTCCTACACTGTTAAAATTTTAAAAAATGCAATGGTCGGGCGGAGATATAACAGAGGACAAAAAAAAGTGCCTGTAAAGAAATACAATTGTAGATAGATAAGGACGGGGGTTTAAGATCGTAACCTGTAATTCACGTTTGATTAAGTAAATTAAATCTTTATTTTGGTTTTAGTTTCCTTCCTGCTTGGCTAAAGTTCAGCAACCACCTTCATTTATCTTTTTAAATTGTGTTCAGTCACCGGATACTTTTAGTTACATAAAGTATGCAACGATACTTCTGACCTGATCTGCCATGCAAAGTGAAGAATTGTTGATATAACATTACGTTGCCTTGGAAATATCAGCATGTGTGACAGATAATTTGAAAAATGCTCGCAGCAAAACGCTATATCTGAACCTCCTCTGCAGGAATTCCGATTTTGTTTTTGGCATCAAAAACAGAGTAGGTTGATTCACCTGAGTCGGCTTTCAACAGCAGCGGTTAAAAAAGGTGCAGGGAATGAAAGTAATGGGATTTAAGACAGGCAGCTCTTTGTAAATGTTTGCCAAACAGGTAGAGAAGACAGAAGCACAAAATCTCACACATTCATCCTGGAATTACTGGACGTGGACACTCTCTCACCCACGAGTGAACGGAACTTTCAAATAAATCCCCAAAAAACGTGTCAACACAAGCTACAAAGCCAGAGGGGAAACCTACAAACACACATACAAAAACACACACATACAGAGGCAGTGATTGACAGCTCGCATTAAAGTAAGGGCAGGTTCGGGCATGGCAGGAGGAGGGGTGACGGGAGGCAATTAGAGACATTTTTTAGATGATAATAGCAGTGAACAAGCCAAACAGTCTATAAAAACTATTCAAGGCAGGCGGAATATGAGCATAGCAATGAAAGAGGCTGGTCCGCGGGCCCATGATACGGTCCCATGGGCATGGAAGGGCAGAATAAAGAGATGAGAGACCTAAAGAAACAGGCCCTTACTCTGGCATGTAGGGATGTCGCAGTATCTCCAGTAGATCCCGTCTTCATGATCTGCAATGTAGCACCACGGCTGAACGTCCCCATCAGGATTCCTGCAGACATAGAGGGGTAAAAGTTAGTTATTACCCAAGTATTCAGCTTTTTTAAAACTTTCTCCAGAAAGGAAACAACCCAAAACGTATCATTCTGTCTTGACTTTTGCAATGCCCCTTTTCTCTTGCCATAGCCGAAATGCCGTGGCGCGTCTTCAGCTTGTGCAAAATCCAGGAGCAATGCTGTATTTACTGCCAGTTAAGATCAGGGTTGGTTTTACGATTATTTTAATCACTTATAAGGCACTCTGTGGCCAAGCCCCTGCCTACATCTCTGAGCTACTAACTCCTTACACCGCAGAGAGTCCACTTAGATCTTCCAACCAAAAAACAGTTGTCTATACCACATGCCAAACGTAAAACCAAAAGCAACTTTTGCTGTCTTAGCACCCACATTGGAACAGTCTCCCCTCTAATGTTGGATCTGCTGTTGATCTCTAAATTCTTCCAGCTTCTTGAAAGTATTTCATGCTGTTCTTTGTCTTATGTGATGGTAAACTGAATCTTTTATGGCGTTGGACTTTTGGTCGTAAAACATACAAAGACATGTGAAGAGGTCACCTTGGGCTGAGGGAAATCATAAAGGACATTTTCCACTATTGTCTGACAGTTTATAGTCAAAGCGATTAACAGACGACCATTACTATTTGTGCTCCTAACCTAGTGATCTAGACACCTCAGTGAAGCAGGGCAGCAACAGCTTCCCGCCTGGTCAACAGACGCAATCAAATCTGCTCATTCAGCTGTTTTAAGACAGAAACAAACTAATGAAGTCTGCTGTGTTTAAAAATGTTCAAAGGCCATGACAGATGAGAATCTGCAGAGTAACATGATTGTGTTTATCCAATTCTTTACCAGATGTTGGTTGTGACACATTTTAGTTTTTTTGCTCTCCAAAATTGAAGCAAGAACGAGATTTAGGCATTTTTTCCATTATTGTGGATGGAGGTCTTTACAAATATGACGTGCAAAACACATTGTGGATGCACATCAGCATTTTCAGATCCGTCTGCCTCAGTGTGGATGCAGAGGTGTGTTGGGATGAAAAGAGAAGGGGGAGAAAGGAGAGAGGAAGTGGAGATTGCAGTGATATGAGGCCAAAAAACCCCAACACAAAGACCAACTGACAACCCCGCTGCAAAGGGCCGAATACTCAATAATGTTTCAGAGGGAGATTATCTTGGCTGTGTCAATCATCCCCAGTAGAACCCCTTGGCGCTTGCTGGTTTAGCCTGTCAGTCAAGGGCCAGACCAATGGGTCTTTGATGGGTGGAGATGGTTGGAGGTCTCGGGGGGAAGGCTCTTTGTTCCGGGGCCAGACAGAGACCTGAAAAAGCGATGGGTGATGGGGGCAACGCCTTTGTCTGAGGCTGCGGCCTCTTTTGAACATCTTCAAGGCCCTTTTAACCCGTCATAATGAGGCTAACAGGGCCCCCTCGGTGCTTTTGCTTTTCAGTTTCACTGACAAAAGCAATGAGTGGGATTGGCGGAAGAAATGGCTCAAAAGCTTTGTGCAGGCGTCATATCTCCGGGGTAATCATGCAACTTTGTACATCATGACCCTAATGGCAACTTCTAAATTGCTGATAAATGATATCAAAGCAGTGAGTGTGCAGAGGGAGCTCATCCTGGTGCCGTTTCAGCTCCTTAAGCTCTATTTCAGGATTAGTGTGAACCCTAAGAATACACACCCTGTTGACTAAAAAAGCCCTGTTAGATGACTTTGCTCTTTTATTTTTTTTTCAGACCTGACTGTAATTGCCGGAGACCTTTTTTCTTCTTCTCATCTGACACACCTCATTGTAGCATCTTGAAAAAGCCCTGCGGCGCTGCACTATCCCGTTTCGCCTTTTGTGAGCAGAGTTGTGAAGGGCGTTTCCATTTCTTTTCTTCTCCTATCAAAAACATTATCCTGAGTTTCCTCCTCTCCTTTCACAATCGGAATGAGCTATTGACAAAGATGTCGGTGCAAATACTTTTTCAGGGTTGAACTCAAGTTTAAGTGCCTCAAAGCTTTTCACTCACTTTCGATATCTGGCAAACAGTTATTTCTCTCTTTCCCGCAGTCGTTGATTTGGATGTGTGAAGGAAGAGCTCACCTAATCACATTTTTATCCATTCTTTATTCTAGAATACTGACATAGAAACAAACCAGATATTCTTTCAGTCTGAAATATCCACATGTTCACAGGAAACGTTGATTTCACCCTATCAGGCCACAGATCTGTTTGTTGCTACATCCAGTTTGGAGGCACACACCTGTTTGTTTGGCCTGAGGCTACTGCTGAACTGAAAAGAGCAAAAACTAGGTCCAACCATCAAAACATTGGATTAAATACCCTTGCTCTATTTCTCTCTCCCCTTCTCTTTTTCATGCCTGTCAACGGGTAATAGCCCCATTTGAAATAAGACTCCCAAGACCTCATCTATAGCCACTTATGTAATTTACTGCACTTTCCTAATCACACCCTAAGGAGGCTGACATGAATTACAACCATCAGCATTAAAAAAAAAACACATCCTCAGTAGACCACCCATCCCATGTCGCACCCGCTGGCATCTTTGATCAGTAAATGACGTGTTGTCCCCCTCCGAACTCTCGCTCAAAACTCCTCGTCACCAAATGGTGTTTCTTGCCTCTCTTTCACACACACACACCTGCACACAATCACACGCACACACCTGCACACACCCTTTTAGCAGAAGCATGGGAACATCATCCCGGGGCTAAGGTGAATAGGCCAGCCTACATCACAGAGAAACATAATCAATCCTGCCCAAAGGTGCCAGTGTGTGTGGTTGTGTGCGTGTTTGGTAGTGTGTGTGTGTGTGTGTGTGTGTGTGTGTGAGTGGAGGGTGGGAAGCAGACAGTGTCAGAATATCCGAGGTGCAACAGTGCAGATAAGAGCAGACCTCGATGGACGGAAACCCATTAGTTTAACCCGGCAGCACAGAGAACGACTTGGTTCCTTGTGGTGACACTCTGATAAAAGTTGCTGCCAGTGTGTGTATATGTGTGTGTGTGTGTGTGTGTGTGTGTGTGTGTGTACTTTTTTCTGGGGGGGTGTGTGGGTGTGTGGGTGTGCTACTTTTTTTCTGAGGGGAGGGTGTTGCATTCACATCCATGTGCGTCAGAGATGGCCCGCCAATTGGCTCTGAGTAGAAGAGCTTGTTGAAACACTCCCATACCCAGAGGTACATCACAGAAGATGTTTGGACACTTAATTGGCACAATTACGCTGATTGAGTCATTTCGCTCGGAGTCAGCCGCACACTTTGGTACAGAGCCAATTATATCCACAGTGCGTTTTGCCTCACAGGCTCTATATATATACGGCCCTGCACTTGAAGGCAAGAGTGGCTTACATCTGAAAACAGAGGAAAAACAGCTGTTCTGGACTGGCTGCTACTCAAAAGGGTTCCTCTTATAACTATTTTCCACGCACCTTAATCAGAACATTTATGGTCACCTTTAAAATGCCTGGCACTGAGAAACTACATATAAAAATATCCAAAATCATTTACATCAAACTATGAGTGCAAAGGCTGGGAATGACATGCTTTTAGTTGTTTTTTTTATGTGTTCAACTTTAAGGGAGATTCTAGAGGGACTTTTGCTTCAGTAAAAGCTAACTTTTTTTTATTCATATTATGGACCTAATCTCTCCATGCTCTTGTGTCGAAGTGACTAATTTGGGCAACAATTTTTGAAATTGGTCCAGTAGTTATCGAGAGAGCTGCATCCGCTTCACGGGCTGCACCGTTAATGTACGTCCACTAAAAGTGCTTTTCTTTGCCACTGACAGGCTGAAACTGTTATTATAAGTGTCTGACAAAATTATGTAAAAGACCCTAGAGTAAAATCATTTTCCTTACCTTTCTCTTTCTGTTTGTTATTGTCTCACGTGACTCGTTGCCGAAAAACAACGGTGGAAACATGAGTGAGAGCTGGAGAGATGAGGGCCAGTGCTGTCAGAGTTTGTTGCGTTGAAGTGCAGAAAGCGTAGCATAGTGTGGAAAAGTTTTTTTTAAAGCACGGCTAAATATTTAGCTGATTTCGTCAATGTGTATGCGACACAAGATTAAAGAACGAGACTTCTCAGAGCAAGAATTGGTAAGACACAATAACAGTCAGATGCGGATCAAGCCAAAGGTATGACATTTCTCTGGAGGGTCCTTTCCATAATGTCATCGGACACTCGTAAAATCAATCCGAGCCTGTCGGCAGCAAAAACAGGCGCTCTTAGTGGACGGACATTGATCGGAGTTTCCCCGAGCCATCACCTTGCAGCCTGTTTAGCAGCTGCAGCGCTCTTCCTCAATACGGGTCAAATTCTTAAAACTGTTGTCCCCATTAATCACACAAATACCCAAGTTACAAGCAGTAAAAGTAAGACAAGATGAAAGCTAATTTTGCAGAATTGGAGAGAGGAGAAATGGTGATTGGTAAGTGGTGGTGAATGGCTCGTCTGGAGTGGGATCTGAGGTCAACGGCAGATCAGAGTCTGGCAATTTACTGCCGGAGAGAAGACTCTTTAATTGACTTGGATGATTTAGCATGCAAACTGCTGCCTGCTGCTGTGCTGCATGAATGCATGTATTGAAGGAGAGGGCTTTTTGGTTGTGGGCCAATATGTATAGTCTGCTGTTGTTCTCTCACGGTCCACTTGTGCTAAATACGAGGTTGTGATGTTTACGCGATGTGACATGTGTAGCTGGAAGACACATCACTATGTTTCTTGACTAATAGCTTTAGAGGATCAATCCAACGAAATTGAATAAGAAACATGTTCTCACCTACTTCTAATGGAGGTAGCCATGAAGATAATTTTTCCCACGATGTAATTCTTCAGCAGAAACATTGCAGTAAAGTAAACATTAAGGCCTGAGGATTATCCACATCAACATTAAACTGTACTGTTTATGGGATGAGAAGAAAAGAAGATATTGAGTTTTCTGAGCACAACAAATGAAATGGGAGGAACTTTTTTGAGCGCACCTGATTCACAAAGTAAAAGTCACGTTATTAAGTTACGCGACTCCCAGTTGGAGCACTTCCGCTGCTTTGATCGCCATGAGACTCTACTGGTTTAATCATCTGTACAAAACTCTGGTTCTCTGATTACTTTGAGGTAGAAGTTAACTACGACTCCCAAGGTGAAAGGTCAAAGCTTAAAATTCAGGGTTGTATGCTACTAACGACGGACGAAAGCTAAAGATTGCGCTGTTTAGAAACAGACATTAAAATCTGCAGCTTAACTAAATTTACTTTTGGATTCTGGGTAAATTTGCATTACTGATTCACACCTCTGACACGCCTCTTAGCCATAGCAACACAAGCTGAGGCTCATGGGTATTGTAGTATTTTGAGCCGTCCGCCACAACAAACCGACAAACAAAACATGACTCATCAGAAACAAAGTTGAAATAATTTAAACGGGTGGTTGAAGCATATATTAGTATGATTGTTACATTATTTAGGAGACTCTCGTGATACCAAAACTATTTGCATGGCCGAAGAAATAAGTTAGAAAACACGTTTGAGTGTAATTTAGATGAATCGACCCTTCAAAGACAAATGGCAAACATATAAGGGGTCAATATTATTGCATGAAATTGGTCCCTACTCCAATTCTGAGATTCCTATAATGTTGATGGCTGATGCTTTAGCTCCACACAGTACATCTTATCATGGGACACTTCTATTAACTTCCTCAATTTAACAAAGCAGCGCACCGGGACCGTGATAAAGTCATACAAACGACGGACAACTTGGCTGCAGTTTGCCTGACCTCAGATTTGCACCCGACATCATGGAGATTCAATTACAATCAACTTTAGGGAACACTATTCACTCTGGCATTTCCATTATCTCATCTATGTAAGGGAGAAGCATTAGAAGCCATAGTGGACGCTCATAAATTGAACAGTACACACACATACACGTACACCTGCATATAAATAGCCAGGAAATAGCTGGCAAAGCTATTCAACCACCCACTGAACCGTCATGCACTTCACACCCTCATACTAATGCATCGATCGGTTGGGTTGGGGGGGGGGGGGCTGTAGGAACAGTAGGTTGGATGGAACAATAAACGAGTTATATATCAGCACTTCAATTTGTGTGATGTCCTCCTTATGAATGTCATGAAGTATTTAGAAAAGGTCAAAAAGGTACTTAAGGAGTGAAAAAAGCTTCTTGTTTAAGTGTAAAATTGCAGATCGACTGCAAGGCAACGTCGAAAGCTCAATACAAGACTTAAGAGCAGATCATTTACTTTCCACTCTAAGATATGCGCTGAATTCTAAAATCGAACCACGCTGATGATAAGTACTGTGATATTCACTCTTGAGATGAGTCTCCATAAGTCTCAGCTTAGACACGAGAGCTGTTGTCCTTTTCCTGAAGCTTTGTGCTCCTTTTTTTTTTTTTTTTTTTTTGCAGGGGAACAATGTGACATTTCCCCTCTGCCCAGTTTCTCCCTACTTTTTTATAGCAGGCTATAAAGATGAAATGTGGGGGCTGTTAGGGCTCTTTCTCCAGCACCACTGTGGTGCCCTCTCGACTAAATCACCACCAGGAAAAAACGCCAGTGATGGGACAAGAAGTGAGTTTTTTTTAAGTCCTCTGCTTCTCAACATCTGATACGTGCTTAGAGCCGTGTAAAAGCCAAGACATGCAGCTTCACAGTATCCACCTGTGCCTTGGCCTTAGCTCTCATCTCATAAAACCCCAATTGGCCTCAGGGTCAGACATGCCAAAAATACCCTGGCTCTCCTTTTCTTTTTTTTTTTACCCCTCCTTCTCGTCCCCCCTTTTGTCTAAGAGTTACTACTTATTGTGTTCTAGCCAGGAACGTCCGCAAAAATGTTAAGCCTAACATGAAAGACGGACTTTCTGGTTGGAATATGAGAAAGAGTTTGAAGGTTAAAGAAGAGTATTTGACCTGCAAATTGCACTTCATGCAAATAAAGGAGATTTGCAATCCAAATTGAGCAGCAGCGTAGCGAGACATCTCACTTTCTCTGACAAAACAAATCAAACATTACCCATCCTGCTTGGCGGTGGGATAACCCTCTCCTCTGCAGGGTCGTACATGTTGTGTGCACGCACCAAACGACGCACACGTGGGTGGACGCGTGCACAAATACTTGACCCCTGTGCGGACATGCCATAGATGCCATCCCCTCATCTTTTCACAATGAAGTGGCCACTTTGGTCCCAATAGCCCCGCAGATGGGTGACTCTTAACAAGGAGGATGTCTGAGAGGGACTGAGAGGAGTTGTAGCTAACTGCGGTGACAGAAATCCCTCTGTCAGGAAGAAACAAAGCTTTGAACTGTCATTGAGTTTGGAAAAGCTGCTAACTGCATCTGTGGCCAAGAAAACAGCCAAATCCAAACAATGAAGATGTCCATTTTAGAATCGCTTGTTGGACATAATACACCACTAATGTGCGGGGAAAGCCTTTCCGCGATCCTCCGCATGTATCCTGCTCATAAATCTTCAGAATTCTCATCCAGTTCAAATAAAAACAAATCCGTCCATTGCCACTTCAAAGCATTGCTGCGTTATGAGTTTACAACCATGACTTAGAGAAATGTTTCAGAGGCTTTGGGCCTAGGAGGTGGGGGTATTCAGTTTCTTATGGCTTGGCAATCCGGGCCAAGCCACTGTTCTGGACGTCTTGGTGAAAATGAACTGACTCAGGAAGGAGAGTGGTTCCGTGGAAATACACAAGTTTGACAGTCGTGCGTACATCGCCGAAAGTCGTACTTGGAGTGAGACGAAAGGGTTTTCTAGACACCCAAAGCCGCCGTGTCCCTTCATATTCCAGGGATGGAGATGTGTTGACAAAAACTCTTCGAGCGTGTGTGTTTGCATCCTTGTGATGACGGGGCTAAACGTTCTGTTTGGGTACCACCGATGAAATATTCAGTGGCGAATGTCTGAGCGGGTCCCCCGTGTGCTCAAACCCTTTGCAAAAAAACAAAAAACGACAGCTACCTGGTTCTAAATTATTCAGAGAGCCAAGTGCTTTGTCTGGGAAGTTCAAAGCTCTGTCAAACATCAGCATCCGCCAGAATTTAAAGGTGCTACTCACAGCATTTTGACATCAATAACATCAATCATAACTGTCATAACTGCAAATAAGAGTGTCAGCCTTACGCTGTGAGCCACTGCTTCGGATTTAGTATTACATTAAATGGATATCCAGCACAAAAGGAGATTGCTTTACAAAAGAAAAAAAAAAAACGAGAGGGAACAGTTATTCTTCCAATGCAGAGAGATAAAACATACTTGAAATGCAGGGTGATGAAACAAGTGAAAAGCTTACAGAATAATGTCTTACTAAACTTTGACCCTAAGCCTGGTAGGACGGTATCATTTGCTTTCAGGAATCATATCAACACAGTCTAATCCTTGGATGGCCAAATAATGCCCGTTTTTTAAATGGCCTGGTAAATCCATTAACTGGTATCACAAATTTTTCTGTCTGTACATATAATATTTCAATTTTTGTGGATTTTTACTGTTTTTTATTGCTTATTTATAATACTTGTTTTTTATTTCATTTTATTTTTATCTTGTCTTTCTTTTACTATGTCTCTTGTTTGCACTTTACCCTATGCTGCTGTAAGCCTGCAAATTTCTCCGTTGCGGGACTAATAAAGGATTATCTTATCTTATCTTATCTTAGAGTGTTTTATTAAAGTGTATACAAGGAAGTGATGCACAGTTTTTAGATTGGTGCTGATATAAACCTGAAAATATCCATTTGATTGGCTGGAATATTTTAATAAGGGATCCATAACATTTGAATTAAGAACTTAACTAGAATATGGCTTGATGTATCTAATAAATTGCACTGTATGTACATTGCATATTCTAGTTCAAACACAAGATGTCAAGTAAAATATATGACTATTGCTGCCTGTTTTGTTTGTTTCATCTTAATTCCAAATCAACATATTTATATCTTACATCTACGTACATTTGCATCGTAATGTTTTAAGTGGGCCCTTAGGCCATGAACAGAAAACAATATTTGGCTACTCCCGCCTGTTTAAACACTGATTGTCTTGCAATGAAATACTGGATAGTTGTACCTCTAAAGGCCTCCAAAAAGTTGGCCCAATTTTGCATTAAAGGGTCACAATCCACAAAGATTGGGAAACTATGCCAAATTGCCATCCCCCAACCCTGTGTCCCAATATTCAATCCTATAACTTTTATATATAAATTTGGAAACAGCTGGTTTGCTTACTTTTTGTAACATCATTTTTATTCAGTAAACCCTTTTCAGTTCACTTCCAAAAGGTGACTCACCTGCAGTAGTTGTGGCTGCCCAAACCACCCTCTCCATTGGGGTATTTGAGGGTGTTGTAAGGGTGCTGGAAGGTCTCATTCCAGAAGAGGCAGGGTTTACCACCATGCAGGCTGGTCTGGTTCTGGAAGCCCCTGTAGTCCTCTCCGTTGGCAGTGTAACACTCTGAAAAGAGAGCAGAGAGATGGAGAAGGTGAGATAAATCACTGCACTAAGGGATAAGACGTCTATTAAGATGGAAATCAAAAGCTTGGCGAGAGCTTTTAAACATGCTCGTATAAAAGGCTGCCACACATGTGATCTGCTTTATTGAGAATCTGGATTTAGTAAAATACTCTTGTGCTTATTCAAATGTTTTAACGTGTTTTGGAATGATCATAGACGGTTCGTTTGGAATAATTGTATTCTTCGCCCAGACTCAATTAATTTCAGATCTGGCCAAACGAGGTAAAGCGGGTTTGATCGCTGTATTGTTTTAATTAATGTCAACGCAGGAGCGTGGAGTAAAAAAATAAAATAGAAATGGCCCATAGATATACAACAAAAGCAAACATGACTCCAATTTACAGGAAGTGTACCACAACCATGTGGCCAGTCAGAGAGAGAGAGAGAGAGAGAGAGAGAGAGAGAGAGAGAGAGAGAGAGAGAGAGAGAGAGATTTTGGTTCCCAAGGCAAAAACAATGGCTGGTGGAAGGTTTTTTCTTCCCTGAGAGAGGGAATCTAAATAAACAATGGCTGATGGGAGCATTATGGGCCATCAACGCTCATCGCTCTCAGCCTCGGGGGTGGTGGGGAGGAGGAGGAGGGGGGGGGGGGTCCTCTTTTGATTGCATTACGATGGACGATATTAATTTATTATGTGACTGTTATGATTACTCGTACGGCAGGTGCTCATTATTCCAACGAGCAGGACACCCCCTTCGGTGGAGCGAACAGCAGGGAGGAAAACAGTCTATATAAAGTATTAATTCATGAAGTTGCACAAAGAGTAAGATGCAAACGATGCCACAAGGGCAACAGTTTGAAGTTCGGATTTTCCGTTGATGCATTAACACTTTGTAGCCCTTAAATGAAGCCTTATCTCCTTTTCAAAATGTCAAGCAAGAGCACACGGAACTATTTCACCTCATTGCCTGTCAATCAAACATTACTAAGATAAAGAACAATTCTCGCCTGTTTGGACGGTATCCATGGGGCCTTGTTGCTATGTATGCGGTTAGCCAATGACCGGCCCCTTTCATCAAGTCAAGCTGTCTGGGCTACGAGCATGAGCTAATGCATTGCAATATGACAGTCATTACACCCCTTGGTGAGCCAGCTGTGCTCCAAGGCTCTTTCTCATTCTCTTTTGACGCCAACGTTTCCCAACGTCCCTCTTCCTCTCTCTCTCTCTCTCTCTCTCTTGCATCCTATCGTCCGTTCGGGCTCACTTATCTCTTTCTGTTCTCCTCTGCTGCTTTTGCCTTCTTCTGTCTTTCCCCTTTCAACTCATAAAACAGACAAACATTTCTTTGGGGATCGCTTAGCTTCACAGCCTTCTATTGCAACTGCTGTGCTCTGTTGCCATGAACTGTTAGATGGCAACCTTTAGATGCAATTTCACAGGTCTAGAGGAGCCGGATAGCATCAATAATGAAAGTTAAAAGACCTAAAACAGGTTTATTCTTTTATATGTGGGAGATCAATAGACTGTGTAGATGTATTTATATATATACAATACCAGTTAAAAGTTTGGACACACCTTCTCATTCAACTACTTTGAAGAATCTAAAATATAAAACATATTCTGGTTTGTTGAGCATTTGTTTGTTTACCACATAATTCCATATGTGTTCCTTCATAGTTTGGATGTCTTCAATATTAATCTACAATGTAGATAAAAAAAAGAAAAACCATTGAATGAGAAGGTGTGTCCAAACTTTTGACTGGTACTGTATATGTTAAGAAAGTGTATAATATAGAATAAACAGGGGGCCTTTACAAGAAAACAATGTTGTGAAAGTTCAATGTGTTTGGTAATTAGCTTCCCAATACCTTCTACAATATTTACAGCAGTTAGCTTGCACGCAAAAACACATTCCAGCCTCCTGCATTCCACGCAGAAGAACTGCACTTAATTTAAGAGTAAATCAAAGGCCCCAGCTGTTCTCAGTGCGTCAGCCAAAGTTGCTTTTAATTAAAGTTGTTTGGGCTGTGTTGTTCAGTCAAGCCTGTCAGCCATCCATCGCCCTGCTGACGGGAGTTCAACAGCGGCAAAGAGCTGCAGGGTGTCAGGTTCCTGCAATTATGATGCCAATCTATTGTCTCTAAACGACTCTCTTGGCAAATTAATACCACTTCGGAATGCAAGGATATCAACCACCGGATCGTAAATCCAGTTGAGGGCGTCTGAGGCCGAACACGACTCTATAAAATTAGAAAAAAACAGCTTAATGGTGCTACAACAGGGGTAACGCTCTTGCTACCCTTAAACGAGGTAGCAATGCAAGTGGTGGAGGACGATTTGTTGTTTGGCTTACACACAGAGGACAGGTGAGGCATGGTAATAATTCTCATTTGGAAGGTCTCAATTGTTGCTTGTGCAAAGGATGCAGGTGATAAGCATGGGCCAGTGTTTAACCTGTGGAAGAATATGGAGATAAAGGGGTTGTTCTGATATCAACATTAGTGTCAGCTGCCCTGGTATAGCTCAATAATGATATACATATGGATATACAATGTCTCATAGGGTATTTACAGAAGACATATGATGATTTCTTTTATTGCATTTCCAATTTTTCTGGATGCCACGGCACGAGAAAGAAAGAGAAAGAAACACTGCTATTGAGCGTTTGGCAGCGGTACAGACTCAATCATGAGTCACTGCTCCCCAAAAGCAATCACGACTGTTTCTGCCCGAGTCAGAGAGGATACCATCAGGCAGGAACAGGGCAGCCGGCTGCATCCCAAATGAGTTCACGTCCTTCAAATATCTTCTCCTCCAAAAGAGCGGGTATTAAAATGACCCAACTTGGCCAAAAAGAAAAAAAAGCCAAACGACTTTGTAAATGTCTCCCCTCCTCCTTCAGGAAACTTTCCTCTGGAGTTCCGGGATGAAGCAGAGCTCGTCTGCACATGGTCCGCTTGGAACGAGCTGCTGCTGGCAACCGTCCCGCCCTTCTGCGGCCAAGTTAGCTTTCCAGGACAAGATGGTAAATATGGCAGCGTTTTTTTTTTTTTTTTGCCACCGGGAGGGAAATGGGGAGGCGGGTGTTTCCAGGTGGTTTCAAGGTTCCATTTGCTTGTGGTACAGGATGGGAAGTAGCAGATCTGGAAAGGACTCAGAGATAAGTGAGGCCGCCGTTAAAGATAAATGGTCCTTCAAAGAGTCCTGCGGATGACCACACATCTATCAAAGCAAAAGAGAAAAAAAGTCCAGTTTTTTTTTTTTTTTTTTTTTTTTTTTTACTTTGGAGCGGTGTGGACGTGAGCATTACATCCTTGTCCTGGACGGAATGAAGAGCTCACGCGCTGATTGGACCGTCACCACTCCAGGCCCGCTCCCCAAGTCACCACACACCTTCTCCTCGTCACCAAGCAACTGTTGCGCTCTCGTCACATGGGACTGGGCTCTTCTTGTGGTTTCATCAGAGAAGGCCGTGATGGGAAACAGAGCCACCACCGCATGAAAGACGGAGAGAAGAGGAGGGGGGTGGGGGGGCTCCTATAAAATACATGCAGATCTACAAATAGAAAAAAAAAAAAAAAAGTCCGGGAAATGGAAGAGGAGGACTCGCCCTTGACCAAGCCCTGCGCTCACAGATTACTGCACCACCCCGGCGACGAGAAGAGAAGAAGAAGAAGAAGAAGAAGAAGAAGAAGAAGAAGAAGAAGAAGAAGAAGAAGAAGAAGAAGAAGAAGAAAAAGGAAAACAGCAGAGGATCACTGTAAGAGAGCTAATCACCCTGTTATTATATTGGTTGGGATTTGTGGCTAATGACTTCCACATTGCAACTTCAAATGCACTTGATGCGCCCGAAAATACGAGAGAGAGAGGGAGACAGAGAGGAGTATGGGGCTTTGGTCATGTGATCTCAAGAACACAAACAAACAAGCTCACAAACAAACGGTTTCTCTGTGACGCGTTGCCAGGTCACACAAGAGCACTCATTTGTTGCTACGAGGGATGAAAAGCAGCGATAATTACAGACGACTGCTTCCTCACAGAGGGCTGACATAAAGAACTTCCTTCCATCTTTATTATATGCTTGGAGCTCTCGGGACAGCAAAACAGGCTTAGTGCATGAGCAATATTTCCACTATGATAAAAATGACACAGAATGGGTCGATGATAGAAACATGCTTGAACAGTGTTTTATGCAGAGAAAGAAAGAGCGAACACCACCAAGAACTGGAGGCTGCACATTGAGTATTCAGAGAGTTAAATATAAATATGACAGAAACTCCAGATTATTAATGCACAACCTGCCACAATATGTTTCCCATCCACTGTGTCCTGGTAGCCATTACTGTTGTGTGGCTCATTAATGTCAGCGTAGTAAGAACACAGCCAGGGCCAGGCCAAACCAGGCCAGATGTAGCGGGTTACAGTTTTCTTTTCTGGGAATGGAGGGGGGGGGGGGGGGGGGGGGTGACGGACACACAGCTGCAACACAGGTCTGGTTCCTCTTTTTCCCCGGCAGCATCCATTTCCACATCAAAACCGCATCAGACTTCAGAGGACTCGCAGGAGGACTGCTTCACATTTATGACCCAGGTTTCACAGATAGTCACAGATTCAGTGAGGCTCTTTTAATGGAGTCGGATGTTGCTGTGGAGAAGTCAGTGATTTCTCAGAGGGGGACGCACAGTAGTTAATGGACCACACCTCGCCTCCCCTTGCTTTTTTTGATCTCTCCGCTCCTGTATAAGGTTTCTTTCAAAAAGTGGGTTCATTAAAAGTGCAAAAAGAAAGCTAAAGTCCCTCCCAAGTGATGAGAACAGATGCCTCTAAGTAGTTAAATGTGCAGACGGTGACTTCTCAATGGGGTTTTATACAGTCCTTCTTTTCATTTGATGCTTTTGTCATAGGTTGTAGCCTCCAGATCACCAGGCCATAAACCAAGACCTCATTCAGTCCCAAAAATAGCCTCCAACACCACCATTCTTCCTCTGCAAAAAGAAACCTCCGCTGCACCACCTCCTGAGTTCACTACCACAGTAGCCACAGGCCCACAGGACGCCCTGCCAAAGTGGGTAGCACCTATAAAACACGGCCCCATCTCGTTGTAGCGCGGCCCCTATTATTTAGCTCCGTAATGGAAAGAGTCTAATCTGCTGGAGCCATTGGTGGGCTAAACGCACTGCCAAAAACACCCTCTGTTTGAAGTTGCATGTCGCAAAAAAAAAAAAAATGGAAAAGCATTAAAGGATTTTTTTTTTTGCCGCAAGCTGCTTTTCTGCTCCTAACGCTAAGTGTTACGTCTCGAGGGATTTTGGAAAAAATCAATCAGCAAATATGCAGAAGCAGATAAGACATCCACCTTTTGTAGGATTTCCCGTAGCGGCCTGGATATCTGACAGACCACAGCACAGACTGACCGAGGGTTGGCTCAGAGAGCGGACCAGACAATTTTGAGTTTTAGTTGGCAGACGTTCAGGAAGTGACTGATGGGCTGCAGACAATGACGTAAAGGACATTCAGGGACTTCCTGAAACCCTGGGAAGAGAAAAAGCCGCTGGCAGATTATGAACCTCAGAGACCGGCCAGCAAACCTGACACGAGGGCCGACGAGGTGTCACGTTCAATTACCTCCCTCTGGCACCTCCTCAACGTTTCCTCAAGTCATAATCCACATCTGCGAAATAAAAAAGAGGCCATATATATTCAAACATGACCCAAAGCTTGACTTTTTTGCCTGTAGTTTCTCGCACACTAACACATCGACTGGATCACACACACCTCTCCATGAGAAGAGAGGGGTAAACAAACCGATGGTGAAATATAATGCCGCTGAACCTGCCACAAACCAATTCTGACACCAGAGTAAACAGGACCTGTGCAGTCAGGAGAAAGCAGGAACTATAAGTAGAGATACATTGGGCTGTTCGGTCCAGAGCTTCCAAAGGTGAACAATTAGTGTGTCTGCGATCGATCCATCCTAAATTAAACCAAACTGCAAATTAGAGCGGAGCATTAAGACTTAAAGAATGGGAGGTGGCAGGGGAAGCAAAATTAAGCAGAAAAGAAAGAAGAGAGGAAAAACACAGAGAGGCAAACACAGAGTGAGTCAGGGCGGGACAAAGACTTTTTTATTTTTATGATCCCGCACATTGTTAACCCAGGCTTTAATATTCTCCCCCTCTTGTTCATAGCGCTGTTTTTGTTTCACATTTCCCCCCCTTGTTATAGACAAAGCAGACTAAGACCAACGCTTGTGAAATTAACAGCAAACACAGAGGTTAGCGTCTCCCACACCAGTGGTGTGTTAGCATGAAGGTACAAATCTCACTCCAGAGGAGCTCTGCGGCACAGCTGTGTGCTGGAAGAACAAACAGCCGACGCAGGGCTTTAAGGGAGAGGGAATGTCTTGCCGATGCGTGTCCTCTGAGGAGAGAAATAACACGACACCATATGGGTTCCTCATCGCATGCAGCCTTTGATAACCAGAGGAGCTGCGGCTTATGATACAAGTCATGATGGCTCACTGTTGCTAATGGCCGGGCGCTCCTTGCATGGGGGTGTTTTTAAGCTTGTTCTCCTTTTTTCTTTTTCTTTTTTTCTTTTGGGGGCTTGTAAATGGATGGTAAAACGATCTCTCAGTCAACTGGCACTGTCAGATGCCCCGATAAACATATGCAGTGACAAAACATGCGTTAATCTGCACTCCTACCCACATCATTCCGACTCCCCCCACCCTCATGCACTTACAGTGAGAATGAAAGGGAGCAATTTTCATCAGTGGAGCAGCCGCAGTATTTTAAGATGGGTGCGATGTGGAGGGAAAAGGAAGACGCACACATAAACATGCACACAGGCTCCTTTGTTCCCTCGCTGGTAAGGCCTGTGTCATTGTGGCGATGCCATTTTCAACCCTTCACTGTAGATATCGCCTACTGAGAGTATGTGTGTGTGTGTTTGTGTGTGTGTGTTTGAATGCACATGTCTGTCAATTCCCTAACCCCTCTCCTCACAATGAGCCAGCCTCTCAAAGGCAGTCTGCGGTAACATTGTGTAAGCCGTGCGGCCGGTGCGGCTTTGGACGGCCGAGCTTTCTCGAAGGATGGTATCATCGCTTCTCCGATTATTGAAATTTGTGATTCATACACAGTCTTATGGACCTCTGATCCACATGTAGGCCCTTTGTCCCGTATGTTAAGCCACTTTCAGCTACAACACACCAGCCAGATAGCAACTCAAAGACAGCTGAACCATGAAAGAAAAAGGGTTGTCGCTGAAACACACCTGCTTTCGATCGTCCTGTTTGTGCTCAGGTTAGCTGCTATCTGAGGAATGTAAATTATATGTGGTTTGGTCTGAAGCTCTGTCAGTGCTCTTGCAAGGGGATTGAGTGCAACCATTACAGCGCGCACACACACACACACACACACACACACACACACACACACACACACACACACACACACACACACACACACACACACACACACACCATCTCCCCTGACGTCCTCTGTGAATACAGGGTTGCGGGGAAGATGAGGTCTGACTTGGATAAATAAAGGCCTCGGGGTCGGGGGGGAAGGAGCGATGCGACCTGCCCTGCTAATGCAAACAACAACAAAAAACACACTGGTGCACTAGATCAAAAGCTCAGCTCTTTTTCTTGTTCATTCTTAAAAGATATCATTATTGAAACAAGACATGACTCGAGGCCATTATGTAAAGCAGCAGGAGACATTTAGTGGATCTGATAACCTAAGTGCTTTTGCAGATGGCAGTTTGTTGTTTGCTTTTGAAGATATGAAAATTCAGTTAACCTCCCACTCCCCATGTTCATGGTGGTGCAGGTAAATCCGTTTAGAGGATCTTTCAAACACTTTCCAACTTCCCCTTTGCTGCTGTTTGGAAGAGTGTTTCAGATTTTGCTCTCCAGTTATGATTAGTTATATCCTGTTGTGGGGATTTCCTGCCAGCTGTCAAATGTGACACCATAATAGTATAATTTGGGGAATTTGAGATAATTAGTGGCATTTCATTTAGGGGAGAAGCTGCAACGATAAAAAAAAAAAGGACATTTTGCTTGAACTAGAAAGACTGCCATCGGTTGTCATGTTGCTGTTACATCCATGTCTGTCCAAAATGTCATCAATCTATCAATGCCATTTTATCCTAACAGACATTTGTGTGAAATTGTATATTCCAATTAGTATATTCATTATTACAGCCTTGGGTTGAATTGCGTTTTGTGACTTTTAACCATCAAATTCTTCTCATCTCATCCCTGAATCCAAGTGGACGTTTGTGCCAAATTTGAAGGAAGTCGCTCCAGGCGTTCACAGCGATACAGTGACCTTGACCTTTGACCACCAAAATCTAATTAGTTCATCCTTGAATCCAGGTGGATGTTTGAACCAAAATGAAGGAAATCCCTTCCAGGTGTTTCTGAGATTGCGTTCACGAGAATGGACCGAATCTACGTACGTACAGACGGACGGACAAGCCAAAAACATAATCACTCCAGTCACGGCTTCTGCCGTTGCTGCAACATACAGAGTAACTAAATGATTAATTCAAAATCAAAATAGTTGCTGATAAAAAATGTTGTCTGTGGTTTTTAACCCTGAAACCTCTATGTTGTCATTGCTGTGCAAATTGACAGAACTAGAAGAATAAAATCCTTAAGTAGACCTAATTCTATCTGTCTGGATGTTCCCCTAAAATCCCCCCACAATAGGCCAAGAGTCACGTTGGCCTGGAAATCCCTGAGCTTTAAAGGCAGCTTTAAAGCTCCTTTACAGATATGGACCAACACCGTTGCTAGAAATTGGGCTTAAGTTGATCAAATGTCGGATTTAGGCTTAGAGCCATGTGTGCCGATTAAATGTAACTAAAGCAGACCAATGGTGGATTTCAGTCACCCATTGTACAGTGCAGAGAATTAGGTGGATTGGAGGCAACATGGGAAGAACAGTAACAGATGAATAATAACAGTTAACTTCACTTTTACAAGTAAAAGTGAAGTTAACTGTTATTATTCATCTGTGGTGGAGGAACAGGCCCAATGTGTGGAGCACAAACACGATCCCATCTGCATCCCATGAACTCCAGCGTGTTCACTTGGAGAGCGTGGCGAATCCATCCAAAAAAAAAAAAAAAAAAAAAAAGGAACCAGCTTGTTTGTTTTGTCTAACTTCGTAAACTATGGATGGAGACATTGGTCTGTTCCCTCAGCATTCCTTGGCTTGTTTGGATTTTTTTACACTTTAAATTCATGTACTTTGTGGAAATAAAAAGCCTCGCTAGACCGAATTGCTTTATGACTGTTGTTGGCTTTGGAACAATCTGCAATCATTATCACCAAAGTACACATCTGATGTTCAAATGTTTCGTTTTTAATTATCTAGTGTTACTGACCTGGTCAGAGCATGCATTTCCACTGTATAAAATCACAAAAGGTTGTCAGACAAACTGCAACAGAAAGCACCTCTAAGGACACAATAACAACAGCACAATAGGAGCGCTGCGGAGGGGACCACGGCGTTCAACATCCAGACCCCTTTCAACCAGCCACATCTCCAGTTCCCGATCTTGATTGTGAAAGCGATCCTTTTTCACTGTGGTTTGTGTCGGGTTGTGGGAAGAGCTGGAGTACTGGGAACCAGATGGCTCTGGTAAAAGACAGGGGGCATCCCACTGGCCTCCCTGAGAAGGGGATCCATTACGGAGGATCCATTGAGGGCCGGCAGATTCTGTTTCATGGCATCGGCCGAGTGTGACCACCCCTCGGTTGGCGTTGTTCGTGGGCTGGTGCCACGTAGGCTGCCGCAAGACCCAGCCCTTCTTGTGTTCACCTTGGGAAGCTGTATTCACCTTCGATGCAGGACAGACAACTAAATCAGGGCCTCTTGGGGACTCGGGTTTCAACCCTTTTGAGTTCAAGCCCCTTTCAAAAGGGCCTTGCATTGCAAGGGGATATCACCGGCTCCGTAGCTTGAGGGACAATGGCTGGTTGTGAAAAGCGGTTGACTGAGATCTTCCTGTTTGTAAAGTAGGGTCCGAGAACTGTTTAAGCCCAGTTAACTGTCGCCGGGGTATCACAGCACGAGTTAATGGACGTTTATTTTTCCATATTCTTTCAAAATGGACCACACTGAAACATGATGTCCAACCTCCGCTCTGATCCACGGCACATTTCCCTGTCACGGCCTCTTAGCTCTGCCCGCTACTGGCTTTGTTCCTTTGTTTGCTGTCTACTTAACTACGTCTGCTCCCTTCACTTGTCCAAATGTTTGCTCTGTCCACTTAGCCATGTCCACTTGCTCGGCCTTGTCAAATCAGCGCTGTCTGTGGGCGTTTCCTGCAAGGAGGAAAGGCGACAATTTGCCTCTTCGGCCACAAACTGCAGCAGCTGGACACAAACCAGACCCCGGGGCTCAGCAGCGAAATTACTCTCCATTTATTTAAAGTGGTTGCCATTACTCTACCGCAGTACAGCGCAGACCCAAGTGGCCCCGGCCCAAACATAACTGCAGTATAAAAAGAACTAGGTTCGCCGGACAGGTCATGTCTCACACAGTAGCAATTCAATATCCTCCCGTTATGTTCTTGGTCACGCTTCTCAAAACTCAGAATTGAATGTGACACCACAAAAATACATGGTTGCTTTGAAACTCAGTCTGTGGAGATTCTTGCAAAAACACACAACCAATCACTGGCTAGATGTTTGGAACATGTTACACGTTTGAATCAAAGAAAGAATAACAGCTAATTTACCTTGATCGTACTATGTCAAAAGCGTTATTAATAGTATGTTCAAAAAGAGAAATACAAAGACTGGGAGAAAGAATGGTTTTGAGCTTGTACCAAAAACAAATCAAACCAAAGTTTTGAGTTCGTTTTTTTTCCTGAACTCTTTGAAATGCAGGAACACATGCGCGGTGTTAGCGAATAAAAAAGTTTCCCTTCGTTTTATCAACCCGCCCAGAGCTGATAACGCTCTTTTTTCATTTCACGTCAGTATACAACTCCAGCGTTGAGGAGGAAAGTTATATTTTGTGTAATGTTTTCATGCATCAGCCACTTCCCGCCCGGGGCATTAAAACCTTTAAAATTCCATTCTCCGTGAATTAAATTGAGTTTTGATAATGACAACCATTGTTTGTTTGAGAGTTAATAGAATTCAGAGACGAACATAAGGCTCAATGGTATTTCATTACTGTTCTCTCACTATTTGATTTACCCTCTCGCCCTGGAGAGTGTGTTCCAGCTGATGGGCTCCGACTGCTGCAGAGAGCGCCAGCAAAGCCGAGAGAGAATGTCATCTGGCATTGAGTGGAGTGGGTCTCCTCATGCATACGCAAATGTCAAGGTACACGGAGAGAAACGCATCTCATACATAATGGTATTAAAAATGTGCAAACGAGGGAAAGGGAAGAGAGAGGTGAATCAGTTGCAAAATAGAGAGAGGAAGAAAAACTTGAGATGAAAGGAGTTGTGGAAGAATAAGTAAAGAGGTTACATTGCTCCACAGAGCTCCGTCCAAAACCAACAAGTCACAGCTCATTCAGACAAAATACTCTGACTGGTCTTGACTGACCTTTGAGCAACAAAACCTCACAAGCCACCACTCTGGCCACATGAGCGCACTCTCCCACCTCAACATTGTTTATCTCTTTCGAAGCCTGACAGTTGTGTACAGCCAGCAGCGGCTTTGACAGCTTAATTCCATGTTGTCTCGCAGGACCGCCTCGGTGGATCAGGGGCCGGAGTGACACGCTCAAGCTCGCAACACTTTGTTTTGGGGTTCCTGTTTCTCTCGACGCATCGCATCCGTCACTCCTCGTCGCCACTGAGGGGTGCAACCCCATGAGCCACCATAGATCCCGGAGCTGGAACTGGCCCGGCTGCTTTTTTTGCATGCTGGGGTCGCCCGACCTGCAGCCTGAGCAGGTGTTGATTTGCACAAGGTGAGAGAGAAAAAAAATGAAAGAGTTGCACTCAACGGAAGTTCAAACGGAGACATGGAAAGCGACAGGCACCAAAGAGAGAGAGGCACTTTGATAAAACGAATATAAGCCTTTGAACACGACAGGACGCGAATCACAGTGGCACGATAATAAGCATGATTGTGTTTATAATAACTAGGTCTGTTTCTCCGTCTTAGTGGTTGGTGGTTTTGTGGGCGGTCCAATCCCTTGGCATGGAAGAACAAGGGCGTTGCCCGCAACTTGACCTTCCCAGGGCACCACCCTGAGGTCATCAGGCAGTAAATGGCCACCAGCTTGACACAGAAGCACACATTTCTGACCTGGAGTTTCTTTTTTTTCCCTTCTTTTTCTGTTGCCAACTGTGAGCCAGATGCAACTTTACTTTCGGCCAAGTGAATGAGGGAATTCTTCAAAAACTTTGGCCTGTCCTCACAAGTCAAAACATGTGGAGTACCATGAGTGTTGGGATGCAAAAAAAAAGGAAAATGCTCTGCTCTATTTTCTTCCATTTCAGACTTTCTACTCTCAATGTCTGTTTTTTTCAATGAGTTGAACTATCACTAGCTACTGTGAGCCGGTGTTTCTGCCACTGGGGCGCTAGGCCTGGAGGTTTGTATAATCAGCTATGGCTTAGTTTGGACATCCAAATTGTACAACACTATTGGGTGATGCTCAGAGGAAGAGCTTCATCCTTGTCTGTTATTCCTGGAAAATGGCCACCATTATGCTTGCTTTGTCCAACCAACAATCTTAAACGATATATAATAAAAATGTATTATCATTTTGATAACTGCAATATATTTTCTGTCAATCATCTGTCCAAGCAACAATGTTGGGTAACGTGACTTTTAAAATTTTTGTTACATTTCAACATTACTGCAATAAAAAGTAACCTACGAGAAATATAACTCATTAAGAGTACTTCTTACCAAAAATGAAAACGATTTGCGATTCCTCTAGTATGTCATTTATATCACTATAACTCTAAAGCCTGGTCTGTTGTCTGTTGACCTTGCAGTCCCAGTGTCAGTTGAAGTTGATATGCCTAGTTGGTTTTTGTTGGTGTGGTTTGTTTTTTTTGCCTTGCTAAAGATTCATGAGGGCTCCATATGGGCTGGTTGTGCACGACACAAAGAGGAGACTGGTTGACTGGGTTTGCTGTGAAAACAACCTCGACATACTGACTGAACCCGTGTGCAACCTACAGGACATTTAAAGGAGCATAAAGTTTAACAGAGTGTCCAAAAGTTTTAGGGAGATTAGCCCATTTGTCAACTTACTCAGGACTACAATGAGTGATGAGACAATAGGCAGTAAAAGCAACCATGTGTCCCCGGTAGATTGTTCTGTGGTCCTGTGATTGATGCAGACACTTTGCATGCCCTTGAATAAAAAGGCAAGGGACTTGAATCTTAAAAGTCAGAAGAAGAGAACAGCTACAAAACTGATGTTTCACCTAACTCTTTTAAAAAAAATGTATTCCTGTACAAGCCACCTGAAAAATCACATGTTTAACTGTCTAAGGCTAGGATATTACCAAAATGTCAGCCTTTCTCATACAGTAGTTACTCACCCAAGTGTATAGAGAAGTGAGGAGCAGAATTATCAACTGCAGGCAAATCAATCATTTTTAATCATAAGCAGATAAACCTTCATGCTTTATATGCAAATTCTTATTTATTTTATATATTTATTTATGTATTTACCAGGGACAGTGCACATTAATCAACATTTCAGTTTCCACCTATTTGTTAGTAAATGTGCCAAAGTTAGCAAGAGAGCTAAAAAGAGAGTTATTAAATAAGGTTGATTGTAGTTCACGAACGCTTTCTTTGTGATGCCTCTTGAAATAACTGTGAAAGTGTAATCCCAAATTAAAACCTAACTCTAAAGACCTGAGTCGGTATTCAACATATATCTAAACCCAGCAAGAAGTCAGGACCAAAGATAACGTACTTTGCAAAAATGTCACAACACCATAAAAATGTAGTCTACACACCAGTGAAATTCCACGATTCTTGAAACCATGGGGCAAAATAAAAACAAAACAATAAATCCCATGTACGTCAACATAAACTCATTTATAACCTTTTGCTTACTGCTTTTTGTAGATTTATTTTTGATCCCTCATTATTTGCATACGTTATAATTGACCTTCTTCCAATATAGATTTTGACTGAAGAGAGCTTGAACGCACCATAATGTAACTCAATGCAACCTCCATACCTTAGCTGTTAGCTCCGTAACTTAGACAAGCAGGACTCTGCTGCCCAACCGCCTGCTAACAGCTAGCGTTAAGTAGCTCTCCTCCTGCAAATTTCAACACAGATTTGTTGTGTACAATGTAGCATTATCGGGGACATTTTTAATGGTCCCCATTACGAGGGGACACCTTTATTCACGAACCATTATCCCCGGTACATGTGGTACTATGTAAAAACTAGTCATTGTCTTTTGGCTTTGACTTAGAATAAAAGTATCGGTTCTCTTGACATCCCTTCCTGATTCATTAACATACTTGGTTACTTTGTTAGCGTAGCACATCCACAAACTCACACACACACACACACACACACACACACACACACACACACACACACACACACACACACACACACACACACACACACACACACACACACACAGTACATTCAGTTCAGCAATCTACCTCCAGCGGTTTGTCTGAACTTGTGTCTACAGCACAGAAGCTCACCAGGAGGGGAGAGGTTTTTCCATCTCCATCTCTGAACCGGAAAAGCTGAGGGGACCGCACGGCCCACATCTGAGACCCAGACCCGATGCCCCTTCCTCCCATAATGCCCTCAGAAATCCCCCTCACTGAGCAGAGAGGGTTAACTCAAACACCAAAAGCCCTTATGTTAAACTATTTAAGAACCCGCTGTCTCTCCTCAAACCAACACTCCTGATCATCTCTGCCAACACAAGCTCGTGTTTCCTCTGATCGCGGCTGAAGATGGTCTGTTATTATCTTCCGAGACAGACGATTCAGAGCACCTCTTTCTCTCTCTCTCTCTCTCTCTCTCACACACACCCACACACACACACACAATCACAAAGATCCCTCTGTCTCAGGGGTTGATGGCAGCCATTAATAAACTGCACTGTACAGACTGCTTTTACAAGTTGAGAGATGATTAAGTCGAGAGAGATATGGTGATTGGCTGTGTGAGGGAGAGCTGTGTGTTGGGAAAAGACAGACAGTTGTTTGTGTGTGTGTGTGTGTGTGTGTGTGTGTGTGTGTGTGTGTGTGTGTGTGTGTGTGTGTGTGTGTGTGTGTGTGTGTGTGTGTGTGTGTGTGTGTATATGTGTGTTTGTGTGTGGGTTGAGGGACATCAGATAGTGGATGTGAGACCCCTTTAAAACCAAAAGCAGGAATGTTGTAAGTTTATTGAGGCTCCAGATGGCAACAGCTGCCTCCCATTTGAACCTTCACTCAAACACAATTGCAGTGTTAAAATTATTAGCTGATTAATTGATTACTTGTGTGTCATAAAATTAATCAATTTAAAAGGAAAAAATGTAAATGTAAATAATGTAATTCTCAAATGTGAGATTTGTTATATATCATTTGACATTTAATGTCTTTGGGTTGTTGGAGAAACCAAACCATTTGAAGAAGTTACCCTTGGTTCTCTGGACATTTTTTAACTATTATTTTCTAATTATTAATTGATGTATCAACATTGAACCTCAGTTCTTAATTGGACACAAAAAAGAAGTCCAAAAAGCGTTGAGGAAGAAAATAAATGTTTTAACACCTGCGATTTCATTACAACTGAGAAATAGCCATCTGCTGACGAAGTTTGTCAGGTGATATGATCAAAAGCTCTAGAGGACCTTCTAAACTGACTATGTGGTGGAATTATTCTGCTGTAACAACGGTTTCCAAAGTGAATAATGAAATTTGAAGCTCAACAGATAGCAGTAATTGACAATAAAGATAATTGTAAGTCACAGTAAGGTACAGAAGAAGAAATACGCACACCAAAATACTCAATAATCCCTACATGGGAATGTTGAAAAGCTTCTTCACAGACAGGTAAGCATATGCACACACACACACACACACACACACACACACACACACACACACACACACACACACACACACACACACACACACACACACACACACACACACAGTAAACGCACTCTGACTAGATGTTAAGCCAAACGTCTGAAAATAAGAACGCGTGTATTGTACACTCCTATCAATCACACCTCAACCTAGTGAACACAGAAGCTGCATGACTGTTGCCAGCATCAAAATCTCGTGTGAGCTACTGTTCAGGAGGTCGTGCACGTTTCAAACCTACTGTAACCGCACAGTGACTCCCGAGTTCCGTCTGCGGCCGAGTGCGATCATTCTCACAGAGCCCAGGCCAACATCGAGCCCTGCTGGACAGCGATCAGACAGGGAGCAGGAAAGAGAGTGGGGTTGCCAGATAAAACAGAGGGTTGCCAGTTTATGCAGCGGCTTATATGCATGTCAGGCTACAAAAGGAGAAATCATAACACATGCTGTCATTCGCCCCCACCCCCCATCATTCTATTTGGTGGCTGCAAGGCTTCAAGCAACACAAAGAAGAGTTACCGGTTTTTGAATGAGATTAAAAGCTTAAAAAAATCTGGTCTGGCAATAATCAAGCTGATTTACTTGGAAAGTTTGTTTTGATGAGATACCTCACTGCACAGAGTTTAGCCTTTGCAAATCTTCCCACTGTGGCCTTACAAGTTATTTCATGCATGTCTTGTTAAGTAAGAGAGAGACTTGGCCAAGGCTGCAGATGAAAAGAAAAAGCCCATAAGGCACCTCTCTCCTCCTCCGATCAGTCCAAGATGCAGTTGGTCGAGCACAGAATGATGTTCACCTGATGTTTTTCCTTCATTCTGACATATTTCTGACAGCTCTGTCTTCTGTGATCACATAATGAGAGTGCATTCCACGTTGCCAAAATGTCACAGCGCGAACTTTTCAACCCTCAGCTCGACACAAGCAAAGCTAACAGTTTTTTTTTTTAAAAAGGTAATAGAGAGAAAGTCCGGCACTACAACGAAATTCATGTTGTTATTACTGCAAAAAGTGGAATCAGACCGATCAATTGTTGCTGACCTTGCTGCCTCTTGAACCTCTAAATCAAAGCAATGCCTTCTTGCAATCCCTTGTCACAGATTGCATACGACTCTGAGCTCTGAGCAGTTCAACAAAAGAGGTATTTCTCCTTTCAATGTTACTTCAGGCCTGAATAGGTTTCGTCAGTCAGTTAAGGCTAAAGAAAGATTGAAAACATTCCTACACTGATAAAGCAATAGTTCATCATTTCGGAAAATACGCTTATTCACTTTCTGTATTGATACAACTCTCCTATCTCTCCATTAAATATGAAGTTATAGCCAGCAGCTGGTTAGCTTAGCTTAGCTTAGCCTAGTTTAGCACAAAGACTAGAAACAGGGGAGAAACAGCTAACCTGGCTGTTTCCAAGGGTAACAAAATCCACCTATCAGAACCTCTAAAGGTCACTAATCAACGTGTTATAGCTCGTTTGTTTCAAGGGCCATTAGCAGATATTTAAAATAATATTCACAACTAAGTTTTCATTAGTGTGAAATAAGCTGAAACTTAGAACCATCGTGTTTTCGTTAGCTTTGAATGAACCTTCTGTAGCGGGTCTTCTTCACGGATTCCAACGCCATGTTTTCTACAAACCAAATAATGGCCCTAGAGAGCGTCTATGCTATGTCACATGAAGACCACCGTAGTCCTCCCCGACGCGCTTGCGAAACTGCGGTAACGTGAGCCGCAAAATGCGAAACCATGGTACCGCCAGGAGGCATCTGACTTTCGGTGCTCCTACAGCAGATGTTATTATCGTAAGAGCCTCTGAGCAAGGTTAACAGCGTTACCGTGGTTCTGCATTGGGGCGGCTCATGTTATTGCAGGAGTAGGGGAGGGGTATTCAGATTGTTGCAATCTGCACCACGCCGATGGATGCCACCAAATCCTACACAAAATACCTTTAATACCAGTGTAAAAATGTAAAAAATGTTTAACCGGGAGGTTATGTACTTGACAATTTCTTGGCCTCAAATTCGTCGTCACCTTATGACAAAGTCTGCAGTTTCCAGTCTTTGTGCTAAGCTAAGCTAACCAGCTGATGACTTTTGCTTGCAATTTAACGTAAAAACATGAAAGTGGTATTGATCTTCTCATCTAGGTCCCAGGCTTAACCAGCCATTAAGCATATTTCCCCAAATATCATCCTGCATCCTTTAATCATCCGCTGATCTCAGGTGAGGAATGTTGCCGGTTATTACATTACATTACATTACATTACAGTCATTTAGCAGACGCTTTTATCCAAAGCGACTTACAATCAGTAGTATATTACATATCATTCACCCATTCACACACGATGACAGGCTACCATGCAAGGTGCCACCATCAGACTCTAACTAACATTCATGCATCATCCAGTCCACACCGATGGCAAGCCTTCGGGAGCAACTTGGGGTTAAGTGTCTTGCCCAAGGACACATCGACTGCCGAAGGTTATTTCTTGGCATGTGCTAAACCCTGCTACTGAATTGAAAAAAGGATCACTTTAAAAGCGGCGAGCCACCTTTCTGTAACAGCGCCACAAAAAAAGGGCTGCCTCGACCTGGATAAGACGATGCATCATTAACATAAACGACAGGTGCACTCTGGGACTCTCACCACTGGCCCCCACTGTCAACCTGCCAGTGAGGCCGGTCATGGATACCAGTAACATCAAGCCCACAATATCTCCCCCGCTGATTAACCAGCTCGAGTTTGTTCACGACAACAACACCGTCAGCTACATCATTACCGGCTTACAAAGCAACTCAATTACGCCTCATCTTGACAGCTCTGACAGGATTCGGCTTCCACTTGTGTGCACGTTTGTGTGAAGGGCCTAAGCAGGTGCCAAAGTGAGAAAAGGCGGGCCGCAGTCAGACAAAATAAGCATGTGGATGGGTTTCTTTATAAAGCCTCTTGAGTTCAGGTGGAGGAGCCATCGCACACATTAGAGATAAGAGGGTGTGGTTAAATAACGCTCTATACTGGGAGCATGGAGTGTGCTGTATGGAAGAAGAGCCCATTCTCATATTATAGTTTGCATTAAGGCACTTAGCTGTTCCAACTACAACCAACACATCTCTAACCCTCAGCTACATTTGCACTTTCTATGTAAGCATACGTCTCTGCGTGTGTGTGTGTGTGTGTGTGTGTGTGTGTGTGTGTGTGTGTGTGTGTGTGTGTGTGTGTGTGTGTGTGTGTGCATACAAGTGTTACTCAGCGCATTATCATCTCTCAACGCAATATGAAAAACACTTTTGCTTCTAATACACTCCTGCTTGATGCGATGCTACGGTTCCAACCAGGACAGTGAAAGCACTCCAGTGTAATTGTTTTAGACGCAAGTCACAGAAGCAACAGCGGCTGGCGTTCTGCAGAGCATTAATAGGCTGTTAAAGGCAAATTCTGCTGTGTTTAAGAATTCGTATTGATATTCTTCTGATAGGAGTTCACATTGATAAAAGGTATGTGGAAGATGCTGAACCACAATAACGAAATGGTGCATAATTCATCGAGTGCTACAAATAAAGGAGTTATTCTGCAGCCCCGTGTGTTTCGTTGAGTCCACTTTCCCTCTTCCTGCATCGTCTTTTTCCCCGTTCACCAATCAACCATAAACTTAATCTCCTCTGATTGGATCTCTCCCGTTGAACATGAGCACAAACCACAAGTCTGGAAAGAAGAGCTTATTCTTTGATTTTTAAGGCTAAAAAAGGTTTCTGCTTTTGAACTCCTTTGTAGCTCCAGGCATTCAGAAAAAGAACCTGTGATAGCAAGAAACAAAGCTGAACTAACAGTGTGTACTTGTGCAGAAGGGTTTCAGGATTTGTCCTTTAGGTGTTTTGTTAGAGGAGTGCCAGAGAATGCACTGACAACAAAGAATCACGTTGAACTAGTTAGGTAGAATTGAGTTATAGCCTTAAAAGAATAAGAAAATTGTGTAATAAAATCATCATGAAGTTAAAAAAGTGGGGAGAGGGGTTACTTCAGGTGTTTCACATTCAGTTTGACCTGCACAGTGAAGACATATTAGGGGGAAACCAGAGCAAAAAGAACAAGAGACTGACTTCCCATGAAATTATTGTTTTACTGTACAGTAAATATGGCACAGCTGACCTAAACTCAAACATAAACTGGGCCTCTCTTTTTTTTTTTTCCCTCCCCAGTGTTATGAGGGGGAATACCATTGCTTTAAATACTTTGTTAATACATAGGTACACATGGGAGTACTTACGCACTAGCCCAGATGGTGGACCCTCTAATTTGAAATCCAAGGGTATAATTAAGAGACAAAAAAATTAAAAAGGAAAGCATGAGGATTTGCTGCTTCGACATGAAACGCGGCGCAAATTACAGCAAGGAGAAGCTCGGTTTGTGTGGTCATCGTTATTAGATCTGCACATTTGAACTAAATATTCAGTGAATGGGGATCCGGCTGTAACTTTGGAGTTCTGCAGATAGACACACACACACACACACACATATCCCTGCGTATTAATCTGAATGTGATGGTTTCTTAAACGGATGCTATCAGATGACTGAGAGCTGAGAGGGTGCAGAGTTTATTATTTTTGGGGAGCAGGAGGAGGAGGAGGAGGAGGTTCTTTATGGTTCAATTTAAAAGACACAATAGCAAATAATGCAGTGCAGACCTATCATGATGAAGGTCAAGAAAAGATTATTTTTTGCAATAACTGTGCTAAATGGGACCAATCAGAAGGCCTGATGTGTGGTCGATTGGCTGTAAAGAGGTGATGCCGGACAGGTTAAACCCAAGGAGCGACCGTTTTTTGGGGGGGTCGCATCCCTGAGCGAAACCGAAAACGCAGCTTGCAGAACAACATCACATCGGTTCCAGATGTTTTCTCAGCCCTTTCCAGATGTGCTTGGAGTCCTCTGTTTTTGTGTCTTTACAGGTACTGAGGACACCTCTGGATTGCTTGGGGACAGATGTGTTTCCCCCATAGGAGGTAACACTGGAGCTGTAGTCACATTACCTCAGTCACATAACAGCCAAACTATTTCTCCTCCTTTTTGTTTTGCTTTTCCCTCTGTAAACACCACCAAGTGAAGACATGGTGTAGTTTTTTGGGGGAAAACAAGACGATGCACTGCAAGTTGAAGTTACTGTGACATGTTAAGATACCAAAAACATAAGACACATATCTCATAAACATTATAAATGAAGGATCTTCTCGGGTGTGTGTTCTTGTGGGCATCTCCTGACAGTGTAAACAGCTTGTCCCGGTGCGTAAAAGTGCAACTTTGGAGACGCTTTTTAATAACGCAGATGTCCATCGGAATGCATCCAAAAAGGAAAAAGAAAAACGCGAGTGGAAAAGTTTTACACTTACCGGTGTCGAAAACACTAAAAGCAGCAGAGGAGATAGCACCAGCGAGAAGAAGAAGAGCAGATGTGACCGTCCAGGAATCCATCGTGTGGTTAAAGAGTCTGAGCTGGCTCTCAGGTGAAGCAGCCAGACGGACGGATGCGCGGAGCTGCTGGACTGGACTGACTGACTGACTGACTGACTGACTGACTGACTGACTGACTGTCCAGGTCTGTGCAGGAGTCGCTCCTAAGTCCCTGAACTTCAAGGCAGGTCCCACAGCCACTACTACACTGACACCACACAGACGGGAACAGATAGTAGAACGCAGGGATCCTATTTCCAACCCATGTGACAGGAAACAGGGGCCAATAGATTCAACCTGCATCGCTGGGGAAGCAGCAGAAAGAAGGAGGAGGAGGAGGAGGAGGAGGAGGAGGAGGAGAGAGGGTGGTGCTGCTGGGGTTGGAGGCTGGACTCAGTGGTGCAATAACCAGCAGGTTAATGAAGTATAAACTGATTGTGGAATATCATTCCAGGACTATTCCAGATGGTAATAAGAACTAACTTTAAGCACCATGCGTACCATTGTGCATTTACTATTAGGTCCTTGTATTAAAAGGTGGAGGAGTGATGCTGCAGGAGGTCAGACAGTAAGTGTGACAGTCCACTGGTGGCAGGGGCGTAGATAAAGACAGGGTCAGAAGTGAGGGTGCACTGGGGCCCCTGGAGTGGAGGGGCACTTAGAGAGAGTAGTCTCTCTAAAATTGTATTGTACTGGATGGAGAAAGGGCTCAGATTGCCACCTCGTAAATATGTAAATTATTTATTTTGAGGGGCAAACTTGTTGAAAGCAATCTATGGCAAATGCTTAAAAAATGCTTAAAATGTGCTTATTGTAAATAAACTATACATACATTATTACAATATCATATTGTATATGGGTTAAGGTTATATTTTTGTCACGTATTGATATGCAAAGAGGATTTCTGGGTAATATGTATCTTGATGTTGTCCAATGTCAAGTCTCTAATTGATCATGTGACGAGACGATACCATTATATGGTGGCTAGTTTAAAAAAATCAAAAATCTGTCGAGACTGACGAGCTGAGCACATCTGCAGGCTGAGCCATTCGAACACAAAAGAGACGCAAAAGAAAAGACGGAAGGCAGCAGAGCTCCCTAAATTACATTCTTTTGGCTTTTTCATAAACAGTTGCCAGCCAACGGTGTGTGTGCTTCATAACTAGTGACTAGCGTGCACTAGGGCCGGCCTGACGACCTTACGGCACCGTCTGGTGGGCTGTATGCGGGAGTATTGTCTTGGTTTTTATGTTGGGGTCTAAATCTAATCTGTACAGTACTCAATACTCAAATGCACACAAATGCGAGTCAAAGGCAATATGTCATTTTCATAGCTTTATTGTGGAAGAGGGGGGAGAGGTGAGGGAGAAGGATTTTCACATGATCCTGGTTACGCAGATGTTACAGTTAAGTAATCCTGTTGCTTAATACTATAAAGATGAATTAGGACGTGGATGAGGTTGGGTAAAATGACTATACTTGTTCAGTATTTCAAGAACAATTTTTTTTGTTTTCCTGCAGCTGGAGTTGTGATCAAAGAAACTTGACATTTATGTGTTTTGTTTTTTTTACTTTTATTTGTCTGCCTAACATTTCAATAAATAGAAGCGAGTCCCTGGGCACATGTTTGGGGAATCACAAGACTTTTTGGTGCTAGTTTTAGTTGTTGACGTCCACAGTCCGTTATCATTCTAATCCACATAACTGATAAAAAAAACAAACGAGCAGATTATGTTTAAATTTCAGCTACAGATAAATATTAATGTTCTTTCTTAAGAAAACTCAATAAATTAGAAAATTAACCAGAATGTGGAAAAATAAATATATTAATTGTATTACTTGGATGATTTTCCCTTCAGATGTGTCCATTAAAGCTTTTCTTATCTTACTCACTGGCTAGAAACAGGTGCACGGTGTGTGTGTGTGTGTGTGTGTGTGTGTGTGTGTGTGTGTGTGTGTGTGTGTGTGTGTGTGTGTGTGTGTGTGTGTGTGTGTGTGTGTGTAAGCCCACTGACAGTGCTTCTCACCTCTTTGACATTTCCCACTCTGGCGGTCTCATCTTAAGTGTGAAACAGCACCCTCGTGTGTTTCCCTGCGAGCATCATGCAGCACCATGAAGAAGAGTCCACAGCCAGTTAGCCTAAAAATAGAAAATCCAGTATGAGCTCACCACTCTTGAGGAAAAAAGAAGGCCCAACATTTATTTTTGCCAAAACCAACGGGGTGGAGATGGGGAGCACTGGGAAAGTAATCTAGCATGACGTGTGCCCTCTTCAGAGACGTAACTGTGTGGCCTACAGATGCTGGATGGTTCAAAACTGTTCTTACATTACAGCGAAAAATCATTTGAGAGAAAGAGATTCATTATAATTTAACCATACTGACAGTTTACTGAGACTTCTAACCTAAAGTCGTAGGTAACTCTGACGTTATGTGCATTACATATCCCATTAAATATATTGCCTATAACTAAGTATACTTATACTCAATTACTGTACTTAAGTACAATTTTGAGGGACTTTACATTTTCTTTTTCTGTTACTTTATTTTTCTTTTCCACTACCTTTCAGATGAAATATTTGGCAGTTAAAGTACTTTGCAACTCATGATTTCACATACAAAACATATAATACATTTGAAAAATATTATCAATTTCTGTATATTAAACTACCTATCAGTATATAAAGTAGATCAAATGAATGTGAATAAGCTACAACATATATATGTTTCTGACACATTTGTGCATCAGTATACTTTGGTACTATTACTTATCTAATATTTGATATTATAACAGGATACATACTTTTATTTTTGTTTCTTAAAGTACATTTGGCTCCCCCATAGATAGAAATACATCTTTAGATCTATGGGGGAGACACAACATATGAATTATTATTTGAACATTGACTAAAGCCAAGTTTAAAATTATTATTTCATTGTATTGACAGATTATTACAGAGGGAATCTCTTTTTATCACTCCATAAATCATAAAACACTTTCAACAGCCATAAAAAAACAAAACGTTTTAGTTTATTAAAATGAAATGTTGTCTAAATCAGGCTTTGAATGATGTATGAACAGACCCCTCAGTGAAAACCTTGAGAATATAGATGGGAATGAAACTGGAACGTTTTGTGTGTGTGAGTGCTACTGAAGTGGAGATCTCAGGCTCAGAGTCTGAGAAAAAAAAACAAATTTTGAGAAAAAAACCCCTCTAAAGATATTTAACACAATTATTGTAACGGATCGATATCACCATGAAAAATCCCCTTACAAGTTTTCTGAAATGTTAGGTTTAGATATGCAAATGAGGCAATATCTAATGGTTACTTTTGGTGAATTTGGGAGAAATCGACAGGTCAATTAGACAAAGTCGTAAAATAAACACCTAAATGTGTTAAGAAACATAAAGAATAGTCAGAAAGAAGATATGTTATGGAAACAGAATAGCACAAACTCTCAGATTTGATCAGTGAATAAAAAAGAACTGTGATTTGCCTGTAGGACTTAACGTTGCTGCCCTATGCTAATTTATTAATTCATTGACTTATATTTGGGTTCAAAACTAAAGACATTCAAACATCCTATTGCTTTAGTCAACCCAGAGGTTTGCACATTAAAGCCTAACCCAACACTTACTTCAATGGTGGACTTTTGGTGTTAAGACAATACATCATTATATTAACTCATCAAATACATGAAATCCGTAACATCAACTATCTAGTGACAATAAATTATCTTATAGATTTTTAAATATTTTTAATGCAGCACTACTTGTTTAGTAATTTTACTTTAAGGTAATGCTACTTTTACCTGAATACTTCTTCCACCACAGTATCCTATATATTGCTAGCATTATTTAGCATTTGACATGTTTTGAGTGTGTGCTCATACAAAGAAGTCTCAGTGCCCTCAGACTGAATAATTAACTATATGACCATTAACACTGAATTGGAGTCCTGTTATTACATCCCATCTTCCCGGAATGGTATTAGTCTGTTATGCTTTGTCTTCTATGTGTGTGTGTGTGTGTGTGTGTGTGTGTGTGTGTGTGTGTGTGTGTGTGAGATCACATGTTGGGCATGTCTACACACGCTGCCTGGCCACATTCCTTGTGGTCTGCTGGAGTTACTGTAATTCTTCTCTGTCTTTTTGCGCTCTCCTTATAAAACTTGACACTTCCACACACAAAAATTCCCCCCAAAAAAAAAAAAAAAAATCTGCATTTTTAGACTACACTGCTTTTCATTGGGTTGAGAACGTCAGATAACGAGTATCCAGAGATCCTCCTCCACGTGTGGACTATGTCTAACCATAAGCACGGATGGATGCGGCAGGCGAGCAGCTGAGCCCTTTGCCCTGCCGGTGTGTCCTGCCTGCTTTGTTATGCAAGACGGAGGGTGGAGGTCACAGCCAGAATAATCCACAGAGATGTATTGGAAAGTACTCGGGCATCCCTGACCTGCCAGCCAATGGGATGTTATGCATAGCTGAATTAGAAGTTGGCCCCGATCATTTGAATTCACAAATTCAGGAGCCAAGACTATGTCATGTCCTTGTTTTCTCTCTTGGGTAAGCACGAGCGCCTGGCCCTGAATATTTAATGCCAAATTTTACGGAAAAAACTACGTCTCTCCCTCTGCGCTTGGCTCTCTCTTTCCTTCTTGGCAATCCGAGAGAATCTTTGGTTGCATTGTACCTGAAGCTCTCGAATCCTTTGTCACAAGCCATCTCATTTCGGTCTCATCTGAAAGAGAGGTACAACATTGCGAGGGTCAATTCACTCAGATTACAAAAAGAGAAACTTTTCCTGTAATGGTATCAAACCGCACAGCTAGTTTTTGTGTTTCTTATTCCAGGATTGGAGTCTTTGACATTTCAGTAGCCACTTCAATACAATAAAAGGTGAATGGAAATTAATTTGTGGCGCTCACAGCATTAAAAGCGACATTTAACAGCGGAGTGCCTTTCCAGAAGCAGTAATTCACAGACCTCACTGAGAGCAGTGTATCCAACTACTTTGATAATCAATGAATTTGATTGAATTACAAACTTGAGTACTCAAATATGATGGTTTGATGCTTTTCTTTGTTACATGAAAGTAGACTGAATATCTTTGGGTTTTCGAACTGTTGGTCTGAAAAACAACAACGGCGTGAATAACTCAATTTGGGCTCTGAGAAATTGTGGTCTCACTACTTGCTGACATTCTACAGACAAAACAATTCCTCAATTAATCAAAAAAGGAGAAAATGGAAGACTTATCAGTAATTGAATCATAAACATCACTGTTGCAGCTTGAGTGAGAAGTAGTTCAAATGAAAACTGATCACGGTCCATTAGTCTGTGGTTTATCCAGTGAAACCAGCATGTTGTTTCTGGAAAGACTCCGCAACGCTTTCAGCTTTTTCCAATAGCAGAAAGCTCAGACCGATATCTTAAAAGGTAACAAATCAAAATTCAGAGCATTAGTTTTGTAAATATATAATAAGTTAATGTCTGTCTGAAGAGAGAATAAAGACACTCTTCCTCTGTGTGTTTTGTTATCCAAGATTTTCTTTTCTTTGTTTAAGTAGCTGTGAGGGCCTGAGTGTGTGTGTGTGTGTGTGTGTGTGTGTGTGTGTGTGTGTGTGTGTGTGTGTGTGTGTGTGTGTGTGTGTGTGTGTGTGTGTGTGTGTGTGTGCCCCACTGGCTAACAAATCTCTGCACTGTGCTCAAACACCGCCCAAACCATCCGGTTCCCCCTCAAGTAAACACTGTTAGCTCTGTCAGCACTGTTGCTGTTATTTGCACTGTTAGCACTGTTAGCACTGTTAGCCTCTAGCCGCCAGCTCACCCGTTGCCATGTTCAGAGCCATCTGGAAGCAAACCCTTATATACTCTGAATTTGGAATTCAGGGCCTTCAAAACCTGAGCACATGAAACAAATCCAAGTGTTCAAATATGTTCCGATCCGTTCAAACTAGTATGCTGAAAATTTGCTTCTGAGGCTTCATTTAGGTGAAGAACCTGACAAGAAGGAGGATGCAGATTTCTTTTCTCCCTCTTTTGGACAATGATCCGGACAACTGTTTGTTGTCCGGATCATTGTCCCTCAGTGCCCGAAATAATCTATGCCGTCGCTCGCTTGCATTACATTAATTAAAAACAAAACACGCTTGCGCCACACATTGATGCACAACTTCTCGCGTCTACTCCTAATGGCTGACACAGTGAGTCAACGCGCGATTACTCAACCGAAGCATCTGGTTGTTGTCTGAAGTCTGTTCGACCCGGCCAACCACCCCTACGCGGCCACATCACTGTCTATATGATCCACATCATTAGCGGTTGCACACAGAACACAACGCACATTATGGTGTCACTCTCTGACCCCAGCAAAGCTTTGTTGAGGTGGGCTCCCCTTGACAAATGGCTGCCTCTGGCCCTATCTGCAGCAGCTACAACCCCCCAACCACCATCTTCTCTCAACTCCTATCCCCTACACACACACACACACACACACACACACACACACACACACACACACACACACACACACACACACACACACACACACACACACACACCTGTGCAGGCCCTTGAGCTTAGCCGTGTTCAAAGCCAAGATAAAAGCTAACGTTTACACCCAGCAACCTGCACGTAACCAGCAGCTGCTGCAGCACCACAACCCCCTCCTCCTCCTCCTCCTCCTCCTCCTCCTCCTCCACCTCCGCCTCTCTTCGCTGACACACACACAGCAGTCATCCGTCTTGCTCGGCCTCCCGGGTCTCTAATTAGGCTCCGGGTGGGTGACACCCTCTGGAATGTTTATTGTAACATTGCTCAGCCTTTATCTCCTTTAAAAGGGACACAAAACGAGAAGGAGAAATAATAGAAAGCAGGCAGAGGAAGCATGAGATGTGGATGGAACATGTGGTTTTTATCAGGACCAAATTACTGTAAATAAGTTCATTACAGTTTTGGGTCTCGTTGTAATATTTTGTGCTTTTTTTCTATCAGTTTTGGTTACATTGTACCCTACAACGTAATTGGAGGTTAATATGGAAGTTATCTAGTTGGTGGTTAGAGTAAAAATGTGTCTATAAAAATCCTGCATCACACAGTGCGCACACTGTGACTACGTTCAAAAGTTGAAGTTGAACCTCAGTTCAAATCTTGTCTGTAAACTGTGATGGATGTTTACAACAGAGAGATTGAGTAGTAGGTTTACTGTTTGCCTCTGTTATCTCTTCCAGGCTAACCTGGGGGTTTGTTCAAAACATGTCTGACTGCTCGTGTTTCATTTGTTTTTAGCAATGTCACCATGCTCTGCGGGCTAAGCAGGTAACTGCAGGTGAGTTAAAAATCCTAAATTGTATAAGAAATGGATGCAGTGGCGGTGACATCACCCATTGGTTTGTGGACTGGGGTTTTGAAGCCTTGAGTTTGGCATTTTGGCCATCGCCATCTTGGATTTTTTGTAACCAGTGAACGGTAGTAACCATATTTGGACTGCAGAGGAGTGACACTGTGGTAGAGACGTTGTACACAGCTCTGTAAGTGATAATCACAAGGTAGCCACGCCCTAAAACATACTCCACTTTATGGTCTATTTGACTCTAAATGGGACCATAATTTACTAAATGAAAATCATTTCGTATTGAAGACAAATAGAATCTAGCGATTAAGACCAATAACTCATGTTTCAAGTGAGAAGTAAGGTCATTTTCTCATAGACTTCTACACAATCAGACTTCTTTTTGCAACCGGAGTAGTCGCCCCCTGATGGCCATTAGAAAGAATGCAAGTTTAAGACACTTCCGCATTGGCTTTACTGATGATGCCACGATGATGATGGCCAATAAGTCCCAAACTGTAACGATTTATTCTATTGATTATAACTGTATGATCCTTTTATACTAGCACAGTTAAGCCCATAACTTGATATAGAATGAAGAAACATGAATAAAGAAACATTAAACTCTCATCCTTTAAGATGACGGCCTGCATGAGTTGATGTGATTACCTTGCATTGTTTGTTTTGTTTCTCCAGTTTGAACAGAGGAGAAGAGGAAGAGTAAACTTTTGAGCACCAGATGAGAATGGCTGGTAAAACATCAACTCAGCAGCCATCTTTTAACCACAGAGGACGCCAGCTATTCATGTTTCTCGCGCCTTGGCCACCAGCCTCGAAAGAGCAAAAAATACCAAGAAGCCTCAAAAGTTCCAAAACCAAACCAAAAAAACAAACTTTAAGCATCTCGGTCCTCGTAAACCAGAGCCTAGTTTCTGCGTAAGTGAACATTCCATTTTTGGGAAATCCTATAAACGTGACTGATTTATTGGGTGATGCAGTAAAATGTATTTGGATCAGGTTGGCAGCAGTAGCAGTAGTGCTGAGAAACGGAAAGATGACATATTGGCTGTTATTTAATCAATTAGCTTTAATTTTGAATAACATATTTAAACTACAATAGGTTATTCTACTAAGAAGGAATATCACATATGAAAAAACAACCAAAAAAGTGGCATATCACACTGTTGAAAATTGTAGTCTGATCCTTGCTTCACTGTCTGAAAGACTGTATAACTTAAATTTCCTGATGCTTGTGATTGATGTAATAGAACAAATAAGATTTGCCCTTTACTGCAACAAAGATAAGGACATCACCATCACCCTTCTTCCAAGTCAGAAATATCTTTGCGTTAACTCATCACAGTCCAGGTAAAGAGCCACAAGTCAGAGAACTTCCCACCGTGAAACAATGACCCCAACCAGTGCCAGTTTTGTGGGAATCGTCCTGAGATGGCTTTTAGTTGTGGGCTGACAAAGACACCACATTTGAAAAATTAGCTGCTATCGGTAAAGCATCGGAGCTATTTCGTGTTGGAGAACAACGTGGAAAACAAGACACAAATGTGGACTCAAAACAAGTTTTCGAATTTGGGCTGCAATAAAAGATTCTGAATATATACTTGGGAATGGATGGCTCTGGAAAATACTGGGAAACCTTGTTTTGCTGAAACAGAACAAATACAATTATAATGTGTCCTTTACATTCGCGAGTGGTGCGTTTTCTTTTGAGAGTTTTTTGAGCCTCGGCTTCAAAGAGTTGAAGAAAGTGGTCACCACACTGAGTCAACTTCAATCCAAATGCTTTTTTTTTTGGGAACAAACAACTCCAGGCGGTTTGAGCTTTGTGGGGTATATTGGGGCCAGACTTGTTTTTACACTCCCCACCCATGTCAAACTCGACAACATTGCAAACATCCTCTGATGGACGTCTTTTTTGGCTTCCTCCATTGAGGGAATGCAATGTGAAAACCACAACGTGCCATATGCAAAGTGTAAACTGCTGATGAGGAACACATTTGGGGATGCAAACTTTGGTATGGCTACATTGTTTACAAGAGCCGAACGAAAAGATGAAAAGCGCCTTGACGTCATGTTTCTTTTCAGCAGCTAAACAGTCCCATAGTGTCACATGTCGGTGGTAACTAAATCCATGATCCGATTTCCAGGCCACAGGATCCAGGAAGAAAATGTATATTTGCAGGTTTATGGTTCCAAGCTGTGAACAAGGCGATCCCCTGCACAGTTGCTGCTAATACACCACGTTGGGCTGATGCCTGGCTCGTCTCCCACTACATCTCAATCCCAATTATGACATGAAACTAGTCGGTGGAGGCTGTGTCCTCCATGCAATCTTCTAAAACTCAATTCAGAAAGCATGACAAATCCTTGGCAGCAAATCATACTGAAACTGAAGGAAAAGCAAGTTGGAAGATTTCAGTTTGCATCCAGAGGATTACACAGTCAGACACTTCACAGGAGTAGCAGCAAGAGATTACTGCAGTCTCTATTTGAATTGCCTAAATTAGACTGTGTTTCATTCGTAATCAGTGCACTTCAGAGGTGTATATCATGTACGCTGACAAAAAAAATAGTAAGGTGAAATTCAGCAATCTAAAATTCTCAAAAGCACTAAATCCCCACATTTGAGAAACTGTAACCAGCGAATGTTGAAACGATTAATTGATCGAAATAGTTGCCTATTCATTTTCTGGAAAAGATTACGATGCTAGTTCTAATACCAGTGCCCTTTAAGATACCGATACCAACTGCGGACAATCCTCCGAATGGGTTCTAGCTTCTGCAGCAGTGGGCCAATCACACATCACATTAACTCGAAGAACGCATGTGGTGATTGGCTGCCAGCAAAACCATACAAATAGCAATTTTGGGGGCACAAAAAAGGATCCATTGCAACCATTGTTTGACTGGAAAAGTTTCTTTACTACCTGGTACTATGTTAATTCAGTCACTAGCTTAAAAGGTATTAGGTTTAGTGAGCAAAGAAAGAGTACAGTGCTGTATGTAAAGCATGTTGGCAATTTGTAGTAATTACTGCTTGAGCACTGTCTAGCAGTTCAGAAGCCACTCTGAAGGACAGGACTGAAACAAAGTGAAACTCCTCTTCCCTCCCTCATAAATGTGAATAACAAGAAATGAACCTGATGTTGCTGTGGCTGTTGTGTTTTCTCAATTAGCACAGGGGACAGGGACGGGGACATGCATACTTATGAGATCTTCAACCTTGTGGGTTCAGACGTGCTTAGGAAGAGACATCACATGATGAATCAGGGTGTTGAGAATTCATAATAAGCCTGAGAGAGAAAAATAGAGGACCTTCAATGCCCCTGCGATATGAATCGCTCATCCACAAGCAGGTATATGCACGGGCACACACTGAGAAGAACACACCGAGATACAACGAACAAGTGTGTCTAGACAGTAAACAATACCTTCCTCAAGGGCCTAAGAATGTGGGCTAACTAGATACAAAACTGAGTGTAGAAGTCTTGAAAGTGACTCTACAAAAACAATTGTGAGTTTGTCATCTCATGCACTCATATTAAAATAAATAGGATGTAAACTGAGCAGACTACCATTCTGCTCGCACCAAATGAATGTGGAAAAAGCACTGCATGTTGCAATGACTGAAAATTAAGATGTTCTTCATTGAGGCACTGATGTCAGTAAAAATAAAAGATGAGATGGAGGAGAGTCCGGGCTTGTACCACCTGATATGACTTCATTTGAAAGGTGTCACTACGACTGCAGGGTTTCAGACTGTATCCACACCCACACACTGACAACCACAAACAAATCCAAAGATGAAACTCCACGTACACAGAGCAGAGATTTAATTCCTTCTTTATCATATCTGTGCATCGGACAAGTTCCACAGTGCATGATAAGGAGAAAAGGGTGGGGGGTGGGGGGGCCGCACAAATCAAGCTTAGATGAAAATGTGCCCCTTTGAAGTCGCCTTTCTTCTTGGAGCTAGCTTTGGCGTAACGCGGCTTGTTAAGAAGATCATTAAGCGTAATGGTTGGGGAGGATTGCAGAGCTTTATCTCTGATGGCAAGAACAAAGTGCTTGATGATCCTCGGGGATTCTGGGGCTGGATTTGATGGGAATTCCCATGCCTGCTGGGGCAGTTCACTTATGCTAACAGACAGGTGCTATCATAAATCTAGCGTCAAGGGAATTACTCATAAGGTATATGGGGATAAAGTTTTCCTTTGACAGATTACATCTAGTGATTGAAGGTTCTCCTTTGACAGATTACATCTAGTGATTGAAGGTTCTCCTTTGAAAAGACGCCATGTTAATGTCTGGCAATTTATGTGACAATAAATTAATGACGTGAGAAAATACACATCTAACTAGAAAGGTGCAGATCTCCTCAGGTGTGTCTGCAACGACCACTGCTGTATTGTGAGACTGAATTAATAAAACCCACAACTGGCTAACCTCCTGTCTAGAAATCATTGTGCTGTAAGGCGTCGTAAAACACACTTCATTCAAACTCAAAAGCAAGCGGAGATGTGTGCCGGTATTCGGCTCAAATGTGACACATAAGTCACTTCATACAATCTTGCCAAAAACATAATTACGCTGTCTGCACACTTATAGTACTGGTGGTTGCGTTACCTGTTAGCCTAACCCAGAATCTATTCCGTTAACTGTCAGCCAAACGACTCACAGTCAACGGCAGTACAAAACCGTCAATAACAAATGAATTGAGAAAGTGCGAGTCACCCCAAGCAGAATGGGAGATTAGCTGCGGACAGACACAGAGTTGCACGCTCACTCACGAACGCACTGGATGGATTGCATGATCTCCCTGGCTGGGATAGTTATTATCGAAAAAAAAATATATTTTTTAAAACCTGTTGCTGAAAATGCAAGAGATCGTACTGACTAAATGAAAGACCACACAGAAATAAAACATGTGGCCTCTAAATTGGATCTGATTGAAGCAGATGAAACTAAATCACAAGGGCTGCAGGTTGGGTCAACTTTAGAAAATAAATAAATAAAGGGCTTAGGAGAGCAGTGAAGCAGGGTCACAGGGATTTGTGTTTGTCAGGAATTAACTCCTTCAAAGGGAAACAAACAACCACTACGGAACACAACTTCATCTTTGCATGCTGAGAAGAAGTGCCATGATGCACATATTTATTCATGAGAGCACTTGATCTGTGCATAAAAAGCTTTTGAAATTGGTTTGTATTCCTTTCAGTTAGAAAATCAGAGGGGAATGTTTGAGGATTATCGCCACTAAAATGATTTCTCAGGATGAGAATGAGCTTTGAAAATATTTCCCCTCTAGGCAAGTAAAAGCGGAACGCTAACAATTCTTTATTTATTTTCTCCCCTCACTTCGCTTTTGTCCGTGCACTGCACTGCTTTGCATTTGAATCACTCCAAATCGGGAAAATCGCTTCCACCCTGTTCTCGTGTTTATGAAAACACAAGTTTCCAAGAGCCTGCAATGAATTTATATTTGGTCCAAGCTACGTAGTGCATCTCACTCCCCTGGCAATGTGCCCCTCCACAAGCTTTCCATGGAGGTTTGTCTCCCCGGTTTCCAAACTCCCGACTGATTGATTTGCTCTTTAATGGCTTCCTGTGTTGGGCATGGTCTAGGACGAACATCTGTAAGGGTTGGATTGGGCATGCTGGGTCTGTTTTGCTCTGCTACGCTCATCTGTGGTGTAGTAAAGTGAGGTATCTGCCTTTTCTGTGGCCTGGGAGAGTGACGTGCTCCATTATAAAAAGAACTGACTCCAATGAAAAATGAGCCTCGGGTCCTAACGGCCGCTGGTCGCTGAGTGGATTACATTGCCTCGGGGGATAAAGTTCAGCCTCTGATGTTGACGACTGAAACGGGGGAACACTAGTAGCTGGCCTGGGAGTGATAAAGTTATACTGAGTGTTTATGTCAGGAGCAGTTAGTGTTTGAAGGGCAACTTCAATGAGTCCTCAAACCAGCTGAGGTTCAGCTTCGGGTCGCACAGTGGACTTCAGTGTGCTCGGTTTGCCAATAGAGCTCAACAGTGACCGCGCACTTTATGAACGCCAACGGTCCCAGAAGAGAATTTCCCATCCATTCAGTCCATTGATGTTTCAGAAATTCCTTATAGAAGGAGTTTTAAGCATGGAACCAAGCGAAGCGACAACGAGATGAATGGTGACAATAAAACATTTGAGAAAAGAAAAAACAACAATTGGAAAAATGAAAAAAAAGAGGTGGTTTCCTACAAGACTGTGTACACAAACATTTTAAGAGTGGAGTAATAACTAATCCCATAAACATTGCGAATGTGGACTTGCCACCTCTGAAAACACTCAATACCAAGTTCTGGCTTTCAGAAGCGGTTGAACTATTTTTGTAGTATAAGAGAAAGTTTCCCAAAAAGCCGCAATGTTGGTTCGTTTGAAATCCGGAAGAAGACCCTTGAACAGAAGTTGTGGAGACGTACCTCTTCACCACGTCAATAGTGTGTGAGTGCTGAAAAAGTAAAGACAAGCTCAACTTTGATTTGTAACCCGTCACGCAGCGCAGGATGTCAGTTTGTAGCTTCATGTCATCGGCCGTTGTAAATGACTAAATGACGTGTCGCTCATAGTGTGAACACAGTACGAGCCATTTGCAGTACATTTCCATTGTGCGTAGTGAAGTGCTTCTCCATGACATTGCAAATAAAACATGGTTGATATCCTACTAATTAGTGGCTTCTACAGGAGCATTGTTTCTATAGCAACAGCTCTGAACTGATCGGTTATGCTTCTTAATATTCCAATAAATTAAGCTTGTAAATATTTTGAATTCTGAGAGTGACGTGCAATGAAGCATATCTCAGGAAATTGGAAAAAGACAATGCAAGAAGTTTAATAATGGCAAAATGAACTCATAGAATGCATATCATTGAGGATATATTAGAAATGTAGAATCTTAGAAAGCTCTCAAATTATTTTATTTTATCTTCATAATGTAACTATCTAATTTACCCTTTTTTTCCTGTTTCTCATTGTATTGGCAAAATGTTTGCAAACGTATGAATATAATTATGTACATATTTCTGCTGTATATTGACATGTACAAGATATTTATATTTTCTGTCTTTGATTTGATTTTGGCTTTTGTATGTCGCAAGCTTTTGACCATCAGTGAAAGAAGTTATTTTGATTTATTCTCTAATAGCACATCTATTTTAGGATTGTCCTATGTTTGCCAAGCAGAAAATATTAAAATACAACAAAGTTCTGAAAAAAAAAGAAAAAAGATCTGTGTTTTTTATCTACCTTAGAATCAACTGACTTTACTCAAAAAAACTCCTCAGAATTAAGTGTTAAGTGTTGCCAGTAACAAAACTCTGTGTTTGGGCAAACACCTTAATCCCGAAATCCATCTTTATTTCAACCTACGCCTTAAAATTAGGAGTTAACATCAGAAGACGCTGCTTAACCATGAGGTATTAGGTGGTAAGGGACAAAGCACACCTGCAAAGCTGCAGCTGACATAAATTTAAAAGAAATTATAAACACACCCAAAACAAAAGCCTCATCCAAAAACCACTTCAGAAGCCTTTCTTCATAATCCAGGGATGTGGAGCAGATCTGAGAAAATGGGAAAAGTCCCACGTGAAAGCAACATGCTTCCACAGAACACAGTAGTATTTACTTCTGTTTGAATCTGAGCGAACTAATTACGCCGGGTTGTCGGGATGGTGAGCGAGCTTAAACATTCGGGTTTGGAACAGGCCCCCACAGAGAAAAAAACCCTCTACTTTCATCTTTTTCGCAATTAATCAGCATCCGAACTCTGCAAAGAGACGCAGCAGCTTGCTCCACTGCCTCCCTCATAAGCTTTGACTGACACATGAAAGCAGGGAAATTTGCACCCAGTTAAGAGATTATACAGTGAGTGAGTCAAATCTGAGCCGATACTGTAGAAAGACCTCAGACAGCGGCACACGGGGAGGCTTTAGTCGTCCTTTGTGAGGGTATCAGGGCCCGTTTCGCTACACATGTGAAGTGGGTGCACGTGTACTTATCTAGCTCGTAAAAAAGGACATTAATGTGATAAAACAATCAGGGTCCCATGAGTCCCTGAGGCACGACGGAGCAGCAGCTACAGTCGAGTGTCTGCAGGAGTCGGCAGTGGATGGAGCATTGCACAACCAGGTAGTTAGGAAACACTGTACACATGAATCAAACTACTTCAAAGGCTTCTAGGTCCAGCAGGCCAGGTTATTTCAATTAGCTGGACCCCCACCTATCACTCCCAGGGATCGGCCACACAGGACCCTGTCACCCTGCTTTCAACCCCCAACCCACAAGAGCTTTGTTTTGGAAAAGTTAAATTGAGTCAGGTTCAAAGTAAAGGAGAAGAACCGCGGAGTAACATGAGATGACGGTCTGTCCGGAGAGGCCTGTGGCAGGAGGATGCATTCCTGCTGGTTTGAGGAGGGGATGTTTCTTTATTTTTGAGCTTTAAACATACACAAACACAGCTAGTTTGTTTAAAAATAAAAACTACGCAGGATATTAAATCATTTAAACAGGCCCTATTATGCTATTTTCCGGGTGCATGTTTTTATCTCAAGTTACAGTTACAACATGTTTACATGTGTTAATGCTCATAATCCTCCTTGTTTTTCTCATCCTGGCTGTCCTGTAGCACCTCTTCTCACCCTCTCTCACTCCGTTGTAGCGCTTGCTCCTCCCTCCAGAAAGCAAAGTCTGCTCTGATTGGTCAGCTAGCCCGCTCTGTTGTGATTGGTCAATGTTTCACATTTCAAAAAACTCTTCAGCTCCGTCTCTCTTTTGTTGTTTGAGGGCCAAACTAACAGGAAGTAGTTTTACGTCACTGATGTAACATTGTGACCTCATAAAGTTACATTATGACCTCATAAAGTTACAGAAGTGAAGGAGAGAATTCAATGGAGCCGTTTCAGGAGCTCAGGAGCTTCTGAGGGGGAGGGTAACTCCTTTTAGGCGTGGACTTCAGGTTTTACACTCTACAGACCTTTTACATGTACAAAACTATATATAACACACTAAAGAAGAGGGAAAAAGTGGAAAAGCATAATAGGGCCACTTTAATTATTCCTTCATTGATTTTGAATGAAAACATTTTTTAGATCAATTCATCTCTTCAAACACAGATATGTAGCCGTACAAGGGAAAACTCAGAAAGCAAGTGTTGATACAGTGCAAAGCCTTTACGTGACCTTTATGTTACATTTGCAGATTTTTCTTTCTCAGTCACTCAGCAAAACAACTTAATTTGACTGAAGGCTGTGAGCCCACACAAAGGCCGTGTATGGGTTCAAAGTCTTTCAACCGAAAAGATGATCAGGTTCGCTTCACATCTGACGTGAACATGAACACATCTGGTCCTATTTTAAAACAGGAGAAGGGAGTGTTGATCGTCATGTAGATATCGCTGTGGAGTATTTATACAGTTCTCTCTCTCTAGCAAAGATCGGAAGACCAGTCATGCAAAAACTTGAATATAAAAACAATACGCTTTTTTTTCCCTTTTTTTTATAAAATCCTAACCCACCATTTGCCACCACCTGGAGGTTTTCCAATCATAACAAGAGGGAAAACATGAGGCCAAGTAACACGCTGAAAGCCTAACTCGCCGCCTCAGTTTTTTTTTCCTGATAAGGTCAACAGGTCAAGACAAGATTGCTGGTCCTAATAAACAACATGTACAATATGATTTCCAAACTCTAAGCTCTAAACACATTCGTTGCCACAGGCTGCACAGTGGAAAGGTTTCACTGTGGAGCGGTGTGATCCATGATCCCAAAGAACACCGAGGGGGTCAGCAGGTTTGATCTTGAGTCAACATCTTGTCCTCTTTTTTCTCTCTGAAAAATACAAGAGAAGAAACAATTTTAGAATTTAAGAATTCATATTAAAAGGCAACCAGGTAATAAAAGGAACTTCTTTTTTTTTTTTTTACACCACCAGCATTCTTTTTTAGTTTTGTTCTCATTTCAAAGCTGATTATCCTCACCTTTCCAGAGTTATTTTGGGGACATTGCCATCCAGTCTGCGTGCCCTGTTGCTTCATGGGAGTTGAATATGTGTCGCAATGGGGAACACTTGTTTAATCAAAAGTGACCGCAGGCAAATTGTCTGGTGACCCTGCATCAGGGCAGGGATCATTCTCAACTCGGTTCTTAATAACAGCACTTTATTGCTCTTATTAATAGTGTTTCATTAACGGTGCAAAACAGGGACATAAATGCGCTGAGCCCTCCCAGGGTATCTGAACTAGTCACGCAATATTTGTATTTTTGACATAATGTCCATTACTTTGCGCTTTTAACAAGTTCAGGATGTCCTTTGAGCTTGATCAAGCAGCGACCACGAGGCTGTTTTGATTAAATCGTTTTAGTCAAACTGTATCTCATCAGACACGGTATATCTTTTTTTTGATATTGGACATTCACATGTAATTCACATTACAGTATGGGCATTGAAGAGTTCTTGGTTGTTGTAATTGATCTTCCTCTCTATACTGACCGTGAAAAGATCTCTTCCTAAAGCATATTCAATTGGAGGAGATGGGGAGCAAAATTTACAGACCTATCTCTCTGCAAAAATAACATTTATTACACTTGTAATGATAAAGGCACTAGTAAATGACAAGGTAGTACAACATGTAAACCATACTATGGTGTTTTGATGTTCTTTTTTTTTCTTTCTAATGTGCCATTAGAGTAGCTAATAATGGGCTTCAGCCATTTTAGTTATCTTCCAAAAGTTACTGCCTTTATAGTATTAGTCCCCCTTACCTCAGTTTAGCATGGACACAATTCAATTAAATTACGTGTGGCTATATTGGCATGAAAGTTTCATAAAGTTTCACTTTCCGGGGAAACACAAAGAAGGAATTTTGTGCCAAAAGATTAGACTATCTCAGTTCTGCTGAGGGGACTGTGGATTTTGTCCTCCATGTCTTTGAGGCACGTTGGGAAAGAATCTCCTAACGGCCAGTACAAACGAGGAATGGAAAAAGATTTTTTAACGGTTACTAATTTTAAGGAAACGATACCAAGCATACCTGTGATGAAGGTCATGTTGTTTGCCCGCAGCTTATCAGCCAGTAGCTGAAATGCTGTAGAGAAAAACAACTTTAATGACAAGGGAGGAGAGAAAAAAAGGTGATACCCACCTCACCATCGTAGTATTAATCCTGTCCAATTGGGGCTTTTGACTGTAATAATAATTCACTTATTATCTCCTAAAACACTGAGCCATAATGCCCCCCCAAAAAATAGAAATACCCCCATGTGGTTGTTTGCCTCCACCAACCCTTAAAGTTGCAGTTTACATCCATGAATTTTCCAAAATGTCTTCACTTAATAATTTTATCCTGTTTTGAAATTTGAAAAAATTTTAATACTAAATTAGCAAAATATTGTGCTAAATGGCCAGAAATGAGTTTTGTGAGGTCACAGTCATTTTTGAAATTCAAATTTTGATCAGTTCATCTAATCAGTTCTGATTACATGAACAGTTTGTTGACTGCTGCATTGTCTTTGAGGAGTCCCGTCGTATTTAGTTGAGATTTTCAGGCATTTGGTGTTGAGGCAGTTTGCCAAATGTGCTTCCTCCCGCACTCCTTCGATCCATTTCGAACCCTTAACCGGGTTCAGACAAATCCCCCACCCCCTTCTCTCCCTTCTTGATGTGTCACATAGCAGAAATGGAGCAGACATGATGGTACACATACACACACACACACACACACACACACACACACACACACACACACACACACACACACACACACACACACACACACACACACACACACACACACACACACACACACACACAAATAGACTCACATCTTATGGTGTAATGACTTTCTTACTCCTGTGGTGAGCTGCCAGCAGACCTGTTGAAACCTGCGGAGTAACCCTAGATGTGGAAAGTACCCCTGCAAGTCTGAGTCTGAGACACAGGTTACTGAGGCACAGGAGGCCTTCGCTATCTACCTGTCACACACACAAACACACACACATATGCACACACAGAATTGTGTAGTATCACTGCTTCTTCTCCCCCCAGACACGCAAGCCAGACATGATCTGAAATCCAGTAAGACCCCCGCTACTTCCATCCTGCTATGCTTCTGATGTTGGGAGGAATCAATGTGTCTGCACTTGTTGGTAGGGGATTGTGTGTGTGTGTGTGTGTGTGTGTGTGTGTGTGTGTGTGTGTGTGTGTGTGTGTGTGCGTGTGTGTTCATGCATGTCAGTGTGACCACTCACACTAAAAGAATGTATAAGGTTTCTCTTTAAACATTTAGGCTACTGTATGCACAGTGTGTTTCCTGTCTCTGTGTGTGTGTGTGTCGTCTCACCTGTATAACTAGCATGTGTACCGGCATGTCGCCCGTGTGTGTGTGAGATCACCTCCATCACATCTGCCGACCTCTTGACACTCTCCGTCTCTTTTTACACCTGGCCTCCCATGATCAAGGCTCCAGGGGAGGGCAGGTGTGCGCGCCTCTTGCCCTCACGACTTGAAAACACAGCAGTTTGGGGGGGATTCTTGACTCCTGACATCCATCTTTTGGCGAGGGGGAAAGCCCAAATAAAGTCTATGAGCCCATAAAAACAGGGCCTTTAATTTGCTTGTATACGCCCGAGGAGAACTGCTAGCCTCTTGTGTCTCTGGACTGCAATTCTAAGTATGATCCCATAGGGTATATGGGTTTATTTGGTTTGATCAGATCAGAGAGAACTTTCATGAGTAACGGTTAAGAGGCTGGGACATGTCGGACTTCAAACGGGCAGGTGGGATTCATTGCTTAGGAGGAAATAGCAGGAGAAGAAGACCTCTAGCTATGTACCGGTTTGCACAAGATAACAAGAGCTTCCTATTTCCAACATATAATCTATCGATTCACAGACAGAATGAAAGATATATGGGCGGCTGCGGCTGGAGGCCTACCAAACAAAACAACAAGCCATTATTTAGTGTTTGTCTGAACAGTGGAAGTTTTTAGTTTGATCCTACAATCGGTTTTAGTCCCACCTTTAAGTCATAAGAATGTTCCAAATTTTTAATTGAGGTTGTATGAGGGACTTATCCATAGTTAGTGTATTACGTACAGCAGATGACGGTACAGGCACAGGAGCAAAGCAATGTACTGCAGCGAAATGTGTTTTAGCCACATAAATGCACTGAAGCCGTTGTCTAAGCTTTCATCAAAGCAACCAGACTCCTTTGACAGAAACATTTTACCTCGCAGAACACGGGCGCTGCTGGTCTACCGGCTGGTTTGAGTTATTGTGTGACTTTGGTGTTTTAAAGGGTTAATTCGGAATCACCCAAGTCACAGAATCACAATATTATTTACATTTATTTATATATATATATATAAATAAATAAATGTAAATAATATATATATACTACTGTGTGTATATATATATAAAAATATAAATAAATATAAATATATAAATATATATACATATTTATTAAAATATTAAAATGTTTTTGCATTCAATGTATATACATAATGTAATAACTTGTCTGCCAATCAAATACATATAAGGAATTTACTGGACTCAATGCATGTATATGTAATCCAATGCATATTGTAATTTAATCACATTGATGTCAGCCTCACTGTGCACTATAATAACTATATTGCTCACTGTACTGCTAATGGAAACATTTCCTACTGCTTTATATTAAACATGCTGGACTGATGAAACACGGGGTGCTTTTATTGTGAACGCATTCGTTCATCAAAAATGAGTTTACAAAACAAGACGGCCGGTAGTTTTTGGCAAGACGGACCGGCCTCAACGAGTTGGTAGATGAAGAGCTGCAGGCGACGGGCTGCACATCTCCAACTTCTCAGCGAGATAACCATCTCGTTTGACTTTGGAAAACAGAGGCTGCAGCCTAAACACATACAACGGTTTCTGATAAAGTAGCTGAAAGTCAAGTGGATGAAGTTAAACAATATTTATGTTGTAGGTAGATAGAAGATGATATTTACAGTGTCGGATGGTTGATAAAAAACTACCTATGAATGCAGCATTTGTTTAATTGAGAGAATGAATCTGCAGCAGCAATCAGATTTTTAAAAAAGACAAATGGCAAAGGGCATTATAAATCCTAAAACTGATTTCAAAGTTTTTCTCTTATATTTCTTGTTTCCTGTATTGGATCTGGTAGCACCAGTGGAATAGAGGCATTGATTTTTCCATGAAGTGAATCATGTGTGGACCCACCTGTTTTGTTTCCTATTGTGCAGGTGGACCATTACTCCCATCGTGAGCAGCGCTGAGAGGGAACCAACAGCGCCGAGCACAAACCCCACGTTATTATCTGTGAAAATCATAACAACAAACAATCAGTCACTGCTATCGGCCATTGATCCTTCTACACCATCCATCCGTCCTCCAACAGCTTTTAATATCTGGCTCAATACAAAGTCAATAGGCAACCTGGGAAGCATTAGAAGTGAACGCATGAGGGGAAAATGATGAGGGGAAGATCAATCAACAGTCAGGCTCCCTCTGTGCAAGGCATCAGGTGGAGCTGCTCAGGAGAGGACTGTGGTTGAAGCTCCCATGTAAGGATGAGTGTTACAGTTCGGACACATAGCTAGGTGTGGCTCAAAGATGTCTGTGTTAAGGTTCACAGTACAAAAACACAGATAACAAACCTAAAAAAACAACAGGAAAAGTAAGAAAAAAGATATTAAACATAAAAAAAAAAGAATCACATAAAAAGGACCACAGACTCAAAAAAAAAACAGCAATTTGCATCCGTAACTCAGTGTACAAGTAAAGTCACTGCTCAAATGATCCTAAATCCTTTATTTTTTTAAATCTTGCATGATTAAACAATAATTTAGTTTGAAATATCTCTGCGTCTCAGCTCCACCCAGGATGAGGGTGCAAAGGCTTTAAAAGGGGTGATGTACCCTATTTTTAGTTTCTGTAATATGGCCTTATAAATGTAGTAAAATATTCATTTTAAAGGTTTAAATGTACGGCTTGGTCGGATGTGATTGTTAAATAATGTCACCTTCACTTTTAGTCCATGGCAATCTAACCATCACTTTTCTGTCGTAAATAGATCTCATTAAGCACAAGTTATCTTTAATTATACGAAGTTGACCAACAAACCTTCAACATGGCAGTATCTGTGGAATAGTGGATGAGGGACAAATCCAGGAAAGTAAACAAAAGTCTAATGATACGTACACAATAAAAAAGACCAATCAAATAATTAGGTGTGGTTTTGCGATAAGACATGATACAGTATACATTTTCTAATCGTCATAGATTTTGCCTGGTGTTTCTGGGCGAGGAAGAATGAAAATTGAACTACATAGCCAAGTTCAAACAGAGAAACATTGTCTGTTTACCAATTTTTTGTTCATTTTGTTCTGCTTTGCTCTAAACAGTCAGAAGTTGTGATGTATTCTTTTCTCCTGCAAACACCATTTTCAGTTTACACAGAAAGATGGTAGCGAATACCTGGAGGAGCTAGATATTGATTTAAAAGTTGTTATACCTGCAAGTCAACTAACAATCAATTTGAAAAGCTGCAACAATCTCATCCTGTCGACTGTTGCTATTTTTCATTAGGTAGCTATAGGTATATAGCAAGATGATGTCTTATCTATAATTCTGCCCACAACACTCTGATTGGCTGATTATTTCACCAACAGGCCAAATCAGTTGAGCTGAATATCAGAATTGTTGAAAAAATCTATGATGTATATCATAATTGCAATATAAAATAAAATGTTCTGTATTTTCACCACCCACTTCTACATACAATAATCATAAAAATGTATCAGTGCAAAATAAAACATTGGCTTTGAACACACATAAACAGCACAATGCTGGATGGACTGTTTCCATTTGTTTCCCACCAGTTGCCTTAACATTGTCTACACTTGCTTTAGTATTATTGTGATCAAATTAAAACATCTGAAATGTCCCTCGGGCTCTTGGAAAGTTCAGTGAACTGCTTTCCAATCTATTTGTCAATTCATACAGTAAACTGAGCCAGGAGTTCTTTTTTTTAATTTTTTTATAAAAGGCAGGCAAGTATTCAGACATTCTGAGGAAGATTATTATCAGAGTACCGTCATCCTCTAACGCATGAACGCACTATGTCAAGTGTGATAGATGTTTGTCAGGTAAACACTGCAGGTGCTGCTCCTTTTAAAACGTCTTCAGCCTTGGGAACATCAAAAGGACGCATGCATGCAGTGGTCAAGTGAAATAACCACCCACGTGTACAAATGTTCCCTGAAGTTTTCTAAACCAATCAGTTTCGCTACCAATGACCAGGCCTTGGGATGCAGCAGCACTGGCATCAAACTGCTGGACGCCGAAGCCATCGGCATCGGTGCGACAAGCTGCAGAGTTTTATTGCAGGGGGATCATGTGAAGGACTGGCAGTCTATCAGTGATAATGTTCAACTTTTTCCCTTTTTTTTCTGCTCGCAAAATCACAAAGCCATCTCATTACTCGACTGGAATTACTCCCCTCACCCTTTATTGATGGAAAAGTAAAAAGTACAGCTCCACTTTGGACCATTAAACTTCCAGTGAGAGGGGATCAACACATGACAGACATCGTGGGGTTGGACGGAAAGATTGTGTGCGGAAGTGCCTTAAACTTGTATTCTCGATACTGGCCATCAGGGGGCGACTCCTCTGGTTGTTAAAAGAAGTCCGATTGCATAAAAGTCAATGAGAAAATCAACCTACTTCTCACTTGATTTGCTACCTTTGTAAACATTGTGAAGACGAGTTTATGGTCTCAATCGCTAGTTTCAAGTTTTTTCCAAATACAGCATGATGATTAGTAAATTATAGGTTTTTGGCTCAGAACTTGAATCCTTTCATATGTTTTTCAGTTCATGAAACGTAATTATAACATTTTGGTTGCCTCTAAAATGTTATTTTCAGCATTCGATAGTACACTCGAGTCACACCTGGTTGCAAAAAACAAGATGGCAACGGGCAAAAGATCCAAGATTGCAAAGATCAGAATGCCGAACTCGTCGTCAAGTTGAACTTGTTAGATTCTTACCGTCTATGCTTTCATCTCTGTCATCTGTACTTGGATGCAAAAAGAGAAAATTGCTAACATTTTGCTACAATTTTGTTACAAACTAAAAAAACTTCTCACAAACATGATACAAATCAGATATTTCTAAACCCTAGCACGTCCACAGGCCGACATTCTTCTCACATAGCATTTCTTAAATGCAGAGTTGATCATTTTCTTCAAAATCTATTTAGATATTTTTTTGTTGAAATACTTATTGCATCCCGACAGCAATAAAGAAATCAAATGCAAGAACAGCCATGTTCGTTGTTGACATTCATAGTGATAATTTAGCGGGAATGGATTCGGAGGGAGGCCTGAGGGGACGGGCTGTCAGTGTTACTGACTTGGCGACTTTCTTGCTAGATTTAGCAATTTTTGGAGCTTGTGCTGAAAGCTACTTTCATTGAAACATAGTTGGCAACACCAGGCTGAGTTTTTCGGTTGGATGATTACAAAAGTCTAGCATAATCTTGGAAGTTTGTCAAGATTATCATCTTTTTTTTGTTGACAGAGCTGATATCATCTTAAAATAATTCTCCTTAATTTCCCCTGCTGCAAACAGTATGTGTGTGTGTGTGTGTGTGTGTGTGTGTGTGTGTGTGTGTGTGTGTGTGTGTGTGTGTGTGTGTGTGTGTGTGTGTGTGTGTGTGTGTGTGTGTGTGTGTGTCTCTGCACTAAGCTACTGTTGTCATCTGATATGTGCATCTCACCCTGTCTGACTTAATGTGATGGGTGGAAGTATTCTTGGAATTTGAAACGTGCGTCAGATCACAAACTTCAGACATCAAATGTTCCAAGTACAAACTGAACAAAACACCCAGTTGCATAAACACACTTCAAAAAAAAAAAAAAAAAAAGCCGTAGTAGTAGCCAACTTAAACATTTGCTTGTGTCTAAACAGGCTTATTGACTCCTTCTATGGTCAGAGCTTTACACCCAGACACTTTTGGAGGAGTTTATGAATATAAAGTCTCCACATCAGAAGCTCTGGAACATAAATGTGCCTGCTGTAATTACATTCAGCTTCAACGCATCTCTGAATGTAAATTTGTGCATGTTTTTATCAAACTCTATATCATAGAGATGAATTCTTCTACAATATCGTCTCAATATTGATATCAAATATTGGGTTAAAACTATTGTGCGATTTGATTTTATCCATGTCGCACAGCCAGCCCTGCGTTATCATATTATTTACCAGCTTATGTACGCTACACAGGAATGTCAACAACGCGCATCACTCACAACCCGATCCGTACATCCTTCCACATCGGTACCGCACATGTGCAACCCTCAACAGAGATGAGTGAGAATCAAGATGGCTCACTCATATTGCTACGTCTGAAATCAATGATGGAAGGAGAGTAGCCAACTAAGGAGTCATCACGCTTAATTTATCTATTAAAGTACTTTTTAAGTTATGACGGTTGTCAAACAGGATAACAAAAAAAGAAAACTCTATGGCAATCGCTCTCCGTATTAATTGGTTCTTGTATTTTACAAATGGTTTAATCTGAGCCTGCTTAACAACAATGATAGCAATCATATCACATTCATACAGGATTAGTAGTACACTGTACAGCTGTAAAATATTGATAATAATATATAATATATATATATATATATATATATATATATATATATATATATATATATATATACATATTTATGTTTTGTTTTTTAACCCACTGGTATCGGCTGAAGTTTAGGCATCTTAAGGAAAAAATGCTATCAGAACATCTCTAACATCTCAAACTCCTTTTTCTATGTAAACTGCATTTCAGTACAAAAAATACCTCCGTCTCTCTCTCTCTCGGCTCTCGACGGCCTTATCTCAGGGGAATCTGAGAAGAGAACCGCAGGCGGAAAAAAAAAATTGAGTGAGGCTTTGTTTTGCAGCCCGCGTCACTCTTTCCTGTGGAAATCGCTCTACGCCTCTTTGGCAGCTGTCACCTTTCCTTTAATCACTTTCTTCTCCTCTACGCAAGGAACTCTATTAATATTATAATGCCATCAAGGTGGGGTGATCCTGTTATTGGTATGCATCTGATACTCAACCAGGGCTATTGTTTTTCAGAAGACCGTGACAAGGCGCAGCCGAGCTAGTAAACTCTATAACCTTATCCTTCTCAAGTCTCCCATGGCCCTGTTTGTGCTTAGATCAAAAACAACCCAAGGTCTTTCTACCCCCCCTCCCCACCCTATGTTAACATAGATCATCACAATACACCACAACCCTGTCTTAAGCGGCTTAAAAATAAAAAAAGTACAGCAGTAGGATATAATCCATCTCAAATAGGTGGGGCTTTTAGTGATGGAAGACATTCATAGAGCAAAACAACTTTAAATGGAAGGGACTTAGTGTCACCTCTGCTGACGGCTCATTAAAGTGGCTCAGAGAAGAAGTCAAACTGGATGCAGTGGCATTTGCTGTTGAGCGCCGCCCGCTTTCATCTAAACTATGAACGCATGCAATTCTCTGACAGTTCAGCCTACACACCGTGCTGCAGTGATTCATATAAAGGAGAGGAGGAGGGACCCGTCAGGGCGTCTCCTGCTCGGCCTGTATTTAGTGTTGTTTACATGGCTAGAGGTCACATCTGAATGGTGGAGGTAACAGCTCATGCAACACCTGCCGTCGAGGCCCCTCGGGTCATGTTGACAGTTGTTAGCTCTGATTTGTGTAATGAGAGTGTTGCAGCAAAGTGTGATCGTTGCCACATATAGCTTAAAAAAAGGCCCAACTTTGTATGTGTGTGTGTGTGTGTGTGTGTGCAACATGTTTAATGTATAATAGCTTTTTTTTCTATACATGCATGTGAATGTGTCATGTGAGACTCTATCACTTGAACACTCATTTAAACTTTCTGTTTCATTAGTCCTTGCAGTAAGGCCAAAGAAATAACATCAGCAGGTTTGGCTTTTTGTCAGAATGCATACCACTTGGGCTTTAGTGTTATTTCAGTAAACCAGGAAATCCCATCAGTGTGATTTTCAATACCGTCCTAAACAGAGACTCCTCCTTTTTCTATACTGCTGTATTGATGTGAACACGCGCCTATAGTGGTCGGCCTTCATGGTGTAAAAGCATCTGAGCTTAGAAAGATGGCGACCAACTGTTTCAGGTTCTGTGTTCTTCAAACCACATGATTTTATCAACTTCCAGTCTGCCACGAACATTCGCATATCTTCTCCGTTCACCGTCGGTTCCCGCTGTGTGCCATAAGCGAGTGTGCAGTCGAGAGAGAGAGAGAGTGAGAGAGAGGGGACGAGTATAAAGTTAGCAGTAACGTTATAGCTGTGAACCTAGCAGTTCAGTGTGCGTACATTATTTGTAAATGCAACAAATCCTGTGGCTTTCTTGTCACCTACTGCTGGTTAAAGTAAAGGGGGTTAGTCTCAAGTTTAACAACAACTTGGTTCTGGCCAGGCGGTAACGTCCGGTTCCGTAAAGGGGAGTCAATGCAGAAGTGTCTTAAACTTGCATTCTCTCTACTGGCCAGCAGGGGGCGACTCCTCTGGTCCGAAAATGAACCCTACCTTTAACTTGATTTATTACCTCAGTAAACATTGTAAACACGAGTTTATGGTCTGGATCTATAGTTTCAAGTCTTCTTCAATACAGCATGATGTTCATTTAGTAAATGATGGTTCTATTTAGAGTAAAATAGACTATAAAGCAGGGCATGCTTAAGGTCGTGGCTAACCTGTGATTGACAGGTCGCTACCAGAATCGTATACAGCGTCTCTACCACAGCGTCACTCCTCTGCAGTCAAAATATGCTCACTTCCGTTCACTGGCTTAAAAAAACAAAAACAACAAGATGGCGATGACAAAAATGTTGAATTCAAGGCTTCAAAACCAGTGGGTAACGTCACAACCACTATGTCCAATTCTTATATAATGTCTACGGCTCAACCTCTTAAGTTGAACTATCTTCTTCTTCTTCTTCTTCTTCTTCTTCTTCTTTTTCCGTTTTATGGCGGGTTGCAACCAGTTTAAGGTGCATTAACACCAAGGTGGGCTGGTCATTAAGTGACATCCCAAGACAAGCCCCGCCCCCTGGTCACCACATACAGTCATATACTGTATAAATAATACATAAAAACAGATAGCGCCCAAACTTAATGTCACTGTGAGCGGTAAGCAAAAGAAGAATTGAAAGGAAAAAAAACAAAACAATCACCTGGCTTAATCAGAAACATTTCTAAACAGCGCTCCACTGGATAACCAAGTTAGAAAACTTAAATGTTTTCCTAATGATGGACTCAGGATCGATTGTGTCCAGCTGTGACCCAGCCAGTTGATACATGGACCTGAACATCTGCCATATGAAGTTGATTCATCCCTGATTACTATCAAGAGGAAGTCTCTGTTTGCAGTTCTAACAAGGAACTGATGGAGGCCTGGGGTGGAATCCATGAATGGATACAAGTAGAGGTGGACAACAAGTCAAGTGGCTTTGTTTATTTGCTTCCTCTCACCTCACTTAGTCGATGAAGCCAAACCCCTTGAAATGATTGAAACCTGAGAGTATGAGTTATTTTTATATTTTTACCCAACTAAGTGAATAAAGATGTATTTTCATCTAATCTTTCTGTGCTGGTGCCACTTACGTCTCAATGTTTTCTAAAACCAGGCTGCTTCACACTACACAATAGCACAAAAAGAGGTATTAATCTGCTCTGTCACACTAGGAAATTTAGTGGGAAATACTGCCACCTGATGGCGACATTTAAGGACTACAACAATACTCTCAGGGTTCACAGTTGGAATGATGAATGAAACCATTAGACGGACCCAGGTGCTTCTAATTTACAAACAGAAAGCCGAGCCAATCCAGGTTCAGACGTTTATAGCTTTGTAGCTAATGGTCTGCATGAGCAACCGAGAGCCGACTCTATTGAATCTTTGCTTTCAAAGAGACTGGATGAGAAGAAGAGGATTCCCAGAGTCCCTCTCGGGTCTTTATTGGAGGACGCTGCCAGTCATACTGAATATGAAACATGTGAGGAGTTAGTCAGTGATTAAAGTAAAGTAAGTAGAGTAACTTTATTTATGTAGTGCCTTTCTAGAGCAATCGTGGGAAACTGTTTCACGGCTAAATAAAACAGAGAGAATAACATTAGAATGATACAGGCAAAAAACAGACAACAGAGAGTGAAAAAATAAAGGTTTCGCATGTTTAACCGAATTCAAATTGCGTCATGGAAGACTTCTGCCCTTCCTGCAGCCTTTTATTTTCAAAATAATGATGTCATTGCCATATGGTTATGACGCTGCCATGAAGGGACTGTTTGGAAATCTGTGCCTGTTTTTGTTCAACATAAAGTAGATTTGGACGTTTGTTAAAATGATCAATTCACATTATCCTTTTCAATTCATTCGTGATAAATACTCAGTTGTCCTCGGGGGTTTGATTTCCAAAAACACAGCTCATGAATGGAATGCTATCCTGCAGCTGACTCCTAAAATTCTGATGTCAAAGTATCTGTGAATGTACCACCAAGGTTTCTAGATATCATTTAACGGGTTGTTTCATATTAGAACCCACCTGTTATACAGTATGGTGTCTCTCCAGTCCAGGTCCCATCATCCAGACAAGTCCGCTCTGTTGAACCGTACAGCATGAAGCCTCCGTTGCAGAGGAAGCTCAGAGTGTTCCCCTCTAGGTAATGTGTCCCATTCTTCTTCCCATTCCTGGGTGTGGGGAGCCAGCCACAAGACACCACTAAAAGAACAGTAACAATAATCAATATTAACACTCTATGCAGTCTTTACTAGTGAGAAAATCAAATGTTTTTTGAAAGATATGCAGATGTATAAAAATAATTAACTTCCAAAACGTATTCTTTCACTTCATTAAAGTGGCCCTATTATGCTTTTCCACTTTCCCCCTCTCCTTTAGTGTGTCATATATATTTTTGTACATGTAAACGGTCTGTAGAGTGTAAAACCTGAAGTCCACGCCTAAAAGGAGTTACCCTCCCCCTCAGAAGCTCCTGAACTCCTGAAACGACTCCATTGAATTCTCTCCTTCACTTCTGTAACTTTATGAGGTCATAATGTTACAGAAGTGAGATAAAACTCCTTCCGGCTAGTTTGGCCCTCAAACAACAAAAGAGAGAGATGGAGCTGGAGCTCCAGAGGAAGAGTTTTTTTGAAATGTGAAACGTTGACCAATCACAACAGAGCGGGCTACCAATCAGAGCAGACTTTGCTTTCTGGAGGGAGGAGCAATCAGGACAGCCAGGATGAGAAAAACAAGGAGGATTATGAGCATTAACGCATGTAAACATGTTGTAACTGTAACTTGAGATAAAAAAATTGCACCCGGAAAATAGCATAATAGGGCCTGTTTTAACTTTCTCATGGCTAGAGATACACCAATGTCAGCACAAACATGTATGGTAAAGTTGCACTGTGGCAATAACACACAAGTCTTGTTTCACATGGTATTCTACCTGGCTCCAGGGCTTCCATTAGGGCCTGGTGATTTTGGTAGGCCCCGAGTGTGGCGTTTCCCATCGCGAGGCTCCGAGTGGTCAGCGTATCATATTTACAGAACATGGCTCCTTCTCCAAAGCACATTGTCAACATGTCTGCCACCAGAGGGTCATCCGGTCTCTCAGGTAGGGCAAAGGCAGGAACAAAAGCAGGGTCGTGGCTTGGTGGGAAATAGTAGGTATCCAAGAGGTACTTTGAGTCATATGTGAAAAGGGAGGACTTCTTTGAAATGTTCCCTGTGGATGAAAATAAAACAAAACACTAGGAACGTTGTGCAGCCATGTTGGATTGTTGGTAAGAAAAGCTAATGACAAGCTTCAGATTGATCCTAAACCAACTGAAATGAATGTCAATAGTTGTAGTTTTGATGTCGGAAGTATACAAAATCAAACAAACATCCTTAACTGCAATACAACATCTATGTTACAAACATGCATGGAGTATCGATACAGTTCTAATCAATGTAGTTTAAGCAAAGAACATGTAAGAATATATTTTTAAAAATGGGTAAACAGAGAGACTAATAACCAATTTATTGGGTTTTCAGAGCAACAATTATGGTATTTTTGCCAGAGCAGCATATATGTTTGACCAATCAGACTGCTTGGCTCAAACTACCTATTCTCTAAAACATGGTATCAGAAAACGAGAGAATATGAGGCACGCTATAATTTGGATATAAGAGCATAACTGTAATGCAGGACACACACAGCATGCTGTCATGGTTTTCTTTTGGCACAGACTTCGATGCATACAGAAATATCAGCAGCATTTAATCTATCAGTTCCCACAAGCTTAAGATGGGTGTTTGCTACACTTAGACTGAAGCAAATGCTTTCAGTCAAAAGGTCAAGCGCATGAAAAGTCAGCTATCCGCCCCGATTTGAGGGATTTGTGCTATAATTAAAGCCGAGACATTATCATCATGTATGTGTGCGGCCTGGCCCCGACTGTGTTCCAGAGAAGTGGTTTCACTTGCACTGTGTGGTCGCAGCGCCCGCTATCTATCTCTGTAATCTACTGAAGCTGCGCTAACTCGAAACATGTGCCTTGTTTTCTTCCTGTGCGCTCTTAAAACGTTTCCCAAATGTTATAAGCCAAACGTGGTAGTCATTAATACAGACACAATGATGGGTAATTACTGGCAAATCATAGAAACACTAATCAGCTCCGGCCCTTCTTAACATGCAACATGCCTCTCAAGGCCAGGGGTGGCCAAACCTTTTTTGATTGTGGTCTGTATACAGAAAAATATAAGTAGTCACAGGCCAAACAATAGTAAATGCCTGGTTTTCAACCAATTTAAAACCGCAAGAAAATCAGTGTTACTAGACCAGAAAACCAGTTAAGCTCTGTTTAACGTTTGACATTAGATTAATTTATTGCCGTAACCACATATAACAAGTATTTCTATATATGCCGCTATTAAAGTAAATTTAAAATAGTACTTAATAATACTCAAATACTTTTAAACTCTAATTTACTGACTGTCCCAATTGTCCACTTAATATAATGCTATTTAAATCTGTTAAGTTTAAACAGGCCAAATGCCTATATTTGTTTATGTTCATGGCCTAAGGGCCCACCTAGAAGATTATGATGCAAATGTAAATGTAAGACATAAATCAGTAAGTCTAATATTAAGATGTAACAAACAGAACAGGCAGAAATTGTAAAATATTGGTTAGTTTGTAGTTTTGTAGTTTTTCCCAGAGCTCTATTATCTCTCTCCCTTATGCTGCTTTGGAGTGAAAACTGATTAATATGATCAATATGAATGATGTTTGCTGTTTCACAAACATAAATTCATTAACAGTCTTCGCACTCACAGCCAGCTCCAAAGGTGAAGATTTCCTCCGGCGTGGCGTCGGCTGAGGAGATGATCTCTCCTCGCTGAGTCAGCAGGTCATCTGATGGGTCAGAGTTCATCAGACCGAGGAGACCCTGGGTGCGGTTGGTAAACTCTGTCGGCAGCAGGACGGTCGCTGCCATGGCTCCTTCGTGCACACGGACCTCAACTCCAACTCCAGAGAGGAAGATTACTGTCACGTTCTGAGGGCAGGGCCCGAACACAAACACTCCTAGAAAAGAGACACTGGGTTTTTATTGTAATCCTTTATATGCATTTTATGAAAGATGGTAAATAGAAATCAGAGCCTCCCGGTTGTATCCCTCCACCAGCTAGTCTGTCCAAAATGTCATCGCTTTATCATGTTAGACATTTGTTGGAAATTGTCATAATTAGGAATTCTGAATTCTGAGTTATGACCAAAACATGTTTTGTGAGGTCACAGTGACCTTGACATTTGACCACCAAATCAAAATCAGTTCATCCTTGAGTCAAGGAAGATTTTTTGTGTACGTAAAACATTCCTGAGATTACATGTTAGCTAGAATGACCGGACGTACTTACGTACAGATTGTACAAACAATCGAAAACATATCAAAAATCTTAAAAACAAGAACTAGTGAAATACACTATAATCTTCAAACATATCTTTTACAATACACAGATGTCTTTGCAGTTAAGGCTACATTGGGCAACATTTTGCTGTACAAAGAGAATAAGCTAAGGTTGTAAAGGAAAACGGTAAATCCTTTTTTTATGCCTGGTGTATGGTGAAAAAAAAAAAACAGCACAGGAAGTCGTGAATCAAAACTTGAGAGTATCATAAATGATAAGCTTTTCTTCCCCCATATTAATCTTTACCAGACATTACAAAAAACTTAGTTCAGAGGAGATTGACAAGTTGTTTCTGACATCAGAAATCAGTATTTCATGGTATGAACTTCTTTAAATGGTCAAAACAGCTATCCCCTGCTGCCAGAGTTAACGACGTCTAATTGCCAGGAGTGTCTGAATCGTCTCACCCTGTAGGTCCATCCATCTTTGCTCGGTGAAAGGTAGGACCTTCTGGTTCTTCAGCACCTGAAGCTGGCCCTCCGCTAGACGCACCTCGATGACATCAGAGGTCTTCTCCTGCATAGCCACTGATGACAGCCATGTGGCTTTGGCCAACGTACCTTGATGGTGGACATAAACATCACACTCTTACAGATAGATAACGTGGCTATGTAGTACGTATTCTGAAATTAAGAACGGTCCTACCACTGCTCAAGTACCAAGTTTGATTTTACTGATATAATGAGGGGAATATTAACGACATCTGGCCATCTGCAGTTGTGTTGTGTAACAGCTTGGAGGGAATTCTAAACAATGAAGCTGACATCTGTTCTTCTTCACTACATCTGACCCCAATAAAGACTGACTGAAAACAAGAGGGAACTAAGGAAGTAGGCTGTTATGTTACAGTGTTAAATATAGGAAGTAGCCTTAAAAAACGTATCTTAGAGTAAGAGTGCAAAGGGGAAGTGCAAGCAAAAAAAGACAAAAACGTGCAGCAAGAAATACAAAGGTCATTATGTGTGAGTGAACTCTAGAGGCAGGCAATCAATCTTGTGACTGGTTTAAAAAAAAGACACGTGATCTCCCGAAGAAGTCCTGGAACAAGTTTCATCCGAACAAAGCTGCTACAGTAGCAGCGTGGGGATGAAAGAGGGGACACAGACGGCGCTTTCACATCAAATGCGAACTCACCGTTCTTAAGTTTCACCGGTTCTGTTCTGGCCTGAACACTCAGCTCTCTGTCGGGCGAAGACACAAGGTGGAATTCTCCTTTGCCATTGAAAGTGTAGCTGAGGCCGTCGAACGTTATGAAATGCGGATCCCCGAGGACAACACCTGTGAGGCGCAGAGAGAAAACTACATCACTGATACAAATACACATTTTGGCACAAACAGTACACAGCTTATCTCTCCCTCTCGTATCAGTATGCGTCTTATTGTTACGTTTACAGTGTCTGGAGAGCAGGTAGTCAATTGCATGATCTAATATTTATTTTCACATATTCACTCTCAGCCGCAGTCTGTAATCCATTTACTTCTCCTGCAAGCTGATCTGGTATTACATGCTGCTCTAACGTCCATTTGCAGAGTAGAGTTAAACACAGATTAACTATTTATGGCGGTTTGTGATGTACTTTTTGCAGTCTCAGTTTTACTACAAATTCAGCAACCAAAACCAGAATCAAGACACTATATTCACATAAAATGTTGGATGTTGGATGTTTGGAACTATATACTATCCATAGATTTCTATTCCTTAATTTTCAGATTTCAAAATTGTAAACCACAGACCTTAAGTATCAAGATAGCTGAGCAAGTGTTGAACACACAAATCTGTTCAAACTCAGACCTACATTCTAACTTTCAGAGTTTGTGGTAGGCTCAGTTTTAAAGCTAGAGTGAAGATACTGGCAACATTTAAAACAAGACAACCCTAATGCATCCATTGGTACCAGACATGTCATGATAGTTTGTCGGGAAGAATAAATAACGCTCCAAAGTTACACAAGTGGTGCCTTCAATTCAAGAATGGAAAGGTTTTCTATTGGTACCCACGAGTCTCCCCTTGACAGACATGACCCCTTTAGGGCTAATCCAAAGCAGTTTGGGCCACAAACCATGCAGTTATAATTTTATCATTTATAGTATCTTTTTTCTTTTTTTTTAAGAGCAAGAGGTAAAAGGAAAATTTTAGTAATTTGGCGCATGCGATCACAATACTGTCACAAACAGTTCACTGATAAAAGCACTATTTACATGTCTAGGAATTATACAAAGAAGGCCGATTCGTTTACTTTAGAGCAGGTTTTAAAAATCTACATTTGAGTTAATATTATGCAGTCAAATCAACTTGTTTACAAGATATTCATAATTATAATGCATTTAATAATATAATTGTTTCTTTACAGGGCTTGTACAAAGGCAATAAAAGTAGTCTATGAATATGAGGTATGAGTTAACAGATAATCACAATCCCTCCTCGGCATTGCAGAGGTTATGGCTTTTTTCCGGTTACACTGTATTGTCATTTTGTTTGTTTGCCCTCTGGTGTGTCAAAGAATAGTACAACGAACAGGACATTTAAAATAAAGGCCTGCTGCTGAGGCTCGCTTTACGGGGCCAAGAGTCTGACTAGGGCCGTCGTCATTGGTGTGCTGTGGTTCTGCGCTTGATTATCAGTTTTCATCCTTTTTTGTGTCTTCTTTTCTGAAAGCAAGTCTATAAACACACTTGATAGGACATATGAATGTTCTCACCAGCTCTTGGGGGCTGGTAGTTGCGACAACCGCTAGACGGCCGATGGTTGAAGTAGATGTGGCAGTGGTCAGACCACAGGCAGCAGTAGTAGAAACTCATGACATCGTAAAGCCAGTGGGAGTAACCCGGCACCCGCGGTGGCTCCCTGTATGGAGGCGAGCCCCAGTCGTGAGCCCTGTCTGGGGTGCTGCCACCCATGGAGTCTCCTGTCAGCACCAGAGAGCCTGTGATGTCATAGCAGCACTGCTGACCCGATCCATGCTTTGGGCTGGAATTATAAGAAAATAAATCCTGTAAGTGAAGTCAAAAGTGAAGAAATGCTTTTATTTTGACTTGTTAAAAAAAATAATCCAAAAAAAAAATCGTGAGCTGTCCTCTTGTCACTCCTACCTGGCCTGAATGGCTCTGACGCAGTGGACACTACCAGGGTGATAAGTGCAAACACTGCCCCTCTCAATGTCACAACTATAGTCAGTCTGAAAAAACACGGTGAATAAATATCTCAGTAAAATAACAAATGTGATTGAATGTTATTTGGCAATTAATACATTTAGGTTCCAGAATCAACCCTGAATTAATCCTGACAGTCACTCGTACTATGCAATTGACTCACTGCAGTGCTTTTGTTTACTTCCAAATTTACTTCACAAATCACAATGTGGCTCACATCATTCTTGGAATTTATTTACAATATTTGCCATGCAAATTTGACCTTAAAAATATAATTGCTTTTCTAAATTTATCATTTATCATTATCTCTGACTTGAACATTGAATACGGTGTATAACAGGAACTGTGCATAACCTTTCAAGACACAATTCTTGGTCTGATATTTAACTTGGGTCTTAAATTAACATTAGCATTTATTTACCTTAAACATCATTATATTGCATTCATATTTTTTCTCTAAAAAAAGACATCCAAGGCAATAACGCTGTTAAAATGCCTCTTTTCTTCCTTTTATTTAGCTACAGTTACTGATTTCATCTCTGTTATTATATACTCCTTATAGTAATACTGATGATTGCTACTATAGCTACTACTTTTACTACTTCTTCAAATGAAAGAACTAAAATAATTTATATATAAATATAAATAACATAACAATACCAGAGTCATTGAATTGCACTCACATGAAACCTGCCTGTGTCCGCTCGGGCCTGTGCCAGAGTGCAAGGACAGTCGATGAGCTCGTCCAGGAAGAAGGGCAGCGTCTTCTCCAGGACGTCCCACTGCAGACACTTTGTCTTGGCCCAGGCTGCTGAGTCATCTCTGAAAGCCTGCTCCAGGTGCCAGGCTAAGACATGACCTCCGCTCCAGAGCCCCTGCACATGCCTGCAATCAAATACCAATACAGGCTACTATGGAAAAAAAAAGCTTCCCTAAAATATATATAAACGAGTTAAATTCAAGCTACGGCTGAGATGAAAATGGTCTAAAGGTACAGTTGAAAAAAATGTCAGGAAATTGTTGAAGAAAAAGAAACTCTTGAAGAGCATGAGGTGACAGGTAAAGCCAAAAATATTCACTTTACATATATGCAACACTGAAAAAAAGCAAATCCTCACATTTGAGAAACTGGACCCAGCAATGAATTGCAAAACAATAATGTTGTTGATTAACTTTTATCCAATAAATGATGTGGTCTGACCACTACATACTGCTGTTGCTCATTAAAGCTGGGGTAAACAATTATATTTTTGGGCATCACTGGGCACATTTTTACATAAAAACCGTTCTGCATATTGTAATATTTGTTCAAGTGGTCTGATAGAAAACTACACTTCTGCAGGTCAAAGGTGATTTCAGAGAGAGAGGGCGAAGCTGCAGGAGGAGCACTGTATACAACTTCAACTTGTGGTATTTTAATTCTAGTGGTTTTTTTTAGCCTTTTCCAGATAACTGCCTTCCTCAGCTTTAAGCTATTTCTTAAACATAAACCTGAAAACTATTGTCAAATACATACATGAAATTTGACCTCTGCATTTAACCCATTCTAAGCCTATTACGAGCAGTAGGCTGCTGGGTCTCGCTCAAGGACGCTTCGATTTGCAGACAGTAGGAGCCTGGAATCGAACGTTCGGGTTAAAGGACAGCCCGCTTAACCCACTGAGCCACAGCCGCCTCATACAGAAGGTAAGGCATGTTGTATTTTATGTGAGAATCCAGATCACCTCTCCATTAAGTGATTTAACAACACAGACTCTTTGATACTTTATAAATATACACTGAACATAAATGAAAAACTTTTAGGATTTGGCTAATTGATAACAGCTGTAAAATTAGCAGTATTACACTGAATATGCAGTTTTTCCCGGTATCATCCAAATACCGGCGTAAGTTTCAATTGGAGGTGGGACATTTTCTAAAATGCTTGACGTGTATCATGGATACCTTGCTCCATCTGACGACGAACTAGCAGTGATGCGGATATTCCCCAACTCCCAGTCAGAGAAGTCCTTTGAGGGCTCGGGGAGGAAGCTGAAGGCGCCGGTGTTGGGCAGATTCCTACCGAGCGAGTGCAGATAGCTCAGCTCGGCCTGCAGAGAGTACGATCCGCTCCCGCTGAACTCTCTGTAGCCCCACAGCTCTATGTCGACCTTCTCTGCTCCGATCAAAGAGCTATTCCATGTCATCTTAAGGCGCCCTGCCACGTTCAGCGTGCCGTAGTACTGCCACTGTGTTCGATTCACCAGGGTGACTTCAAAGGCAGGGTCAGCTTTACTGGGGTTGACTAGCACAGTGAAAGCCAGAACACATTAAGGGGACACACAAGTAACACTTTTTGTTGTGTGTAACCAGATGTTTTGTTGATCCAAAGTCAAAAAGATATGAAGAGACAAGAGAAAATAACTGCAATAAATTGCTCAATTTGCTCAATGAAAACTCTTGATGAAACAGTTACGGTTGTATAAATAGTTGCTTTTCAGCAGTTATAATTACTGCTTACTGTTAAGAACATTTCTTATTAAAATTGGCATCTTAAACACCAATTATAAAATAGAATTTTAGATAATGTTTCACTGATCCTGAATCAGAAATGTATAATGGATTCTAAATCAACATGATGGATTCAGGTACACGTATATCTCTTTTTCAATAACATACCTGACAAGAACTCTCCAGATCTGTCGAAATGTATTCCATCTGTCGAGACCGTGAATGCTATCCAACCCGTCTCGTACAGTAGAGGAGAGACACAGTAGCCGTGGCCTTCAGCATCAATAAATCCTTCATGTTCAATCTCATCTTTGAATCTGTGACAGAAACAGAAAAACCTGGCTGGCTACACAACACTACTACTTTGTCCTTAATAGCATTTCTCTTCTGTAAACACTCTGACATTTGGGTCAGTAGAGTAACTATTTCAAGTACTTTCAAACAACATAACAATTAAGAACACTCAGAAAGAAATATGTCAGTCGCATGTTGGTATTTGCAGCTTTAAATGGGAGTCAATCACTGAAACATATCATGAGTTGAAAGTAAATAAAATTAAGGCTAAACTATTGTATATATTGAAATCGTTTGATTACTGAAATATCGAAAAAAGAAACGTGTCGTTTCAAAGCCTCCATTATCTTTTCTTTGAAGAGACAGCCCGTTTCCATTTGCTTTAAATACAGAAACATTATGAAGGTGTGGAGTTTACATGAACAGCACACTTTCTAATCAAATTCATCATTTCAGCATTTATTTGTTTTGTGACTTCAATGAACGAGTTACTCCACTGACATGTTTTGTGCTTAACATCTACAAAGAGTGTTTGTTACAAAGTTTGCAAATGTTCTGAAAAACAGGTGAAACTCCTGGTTGCATGATTTTGCTTTTTCTTTTCATGATTTTTTAATTGTTAATCTCACTAATAAAAATCTCTTTGCCACGTTTTTTTTTTCTGAAAGCAAATCTTTGTTTCTGAAGTGTCTGCTGTTTTTCTGAGGATAAAATGATTGGAATTTAAAATACCAGTTACCAATAGACAGATGGTACACGAAGGCTACCACAAAAAACAAAACCTATGGCAAAACATGTGCGCTGTACAGTAAATGCTGTATATGCTTAATGGAAATAATCCCATGATGGATGTATGCCAGATTTAGATCTTGACGTAGACACAGACCTGCAGACGAGGAGCCCACCAGGATGAAGGGCCAAACCGAGGATCCTGAGAGCTCTTCCACCCAACATGGAGCTGGAGTGAGGCGTCACCTGGAAACAGGACTGATTGTAGTCTGCACAGCAGTTCAGCAAAGAAACACAGGTTGCATGGCAGGAGCATTCCTCCAATACATCTCCACACTTTCTCCTGCATGTTTGACCTGGTAAAAAAAAAAAAAAAAAAAAAAAATTAAACAAGGAAGCCTAATACTTTTTACTACACAAAAAAATGTAATATATCTATGAAAGGTATATCCTATAACTATAGGATATACCTTTATATAATATAGACCCTAGTGGTGGAATAAGTAGCGTTCCCAATATCACAATGTAAAAACAGTACAGAATTTTATTTAAGTAAAATGACAAAAGTATTAGCATCAAAATATACTTCAAGTACAAAAAGTGAAAAAATGGCCCTTTCAGAATAATACATTATTGATGCATTAACGTGTATATCATTTTTACATTACTGTTGGCTCATTTTAATAACGTAATACACTGCTAGCTTAACTATCTTATGTTATCTTAACCCATCTTGTTTTACTGTATTTGTTGATTATATATATTTTTTATTAATCTGAATCTGCAAAGTAACTTAAACTATTTTTTTTTTTAGATATAATGGAGTATAAGGCAATGCTTTTTAATGTCTGAACAGTAGTGAAGGAGAAGTACAAAGTAGTAGAAAAAGGAAAAACTCAAGCAAAGTACTCAAAAATGTACTTTAGTAGCATACAATACTTGAGTAACCATTGCCTAAACCAGCATATCACATTGCATTAATGTGATCTAGATATACTACACAATGCCAACAAGTCATTAAGGGTTTACAATTTTTTTTTGCACTACACAAAAGTTTAAATAAAATAGTCAAATTAATTCAAACATCAGCTCATATTCATATTTAGTCGCTAAAATACCTTCTGAAAGTGACTTACCAGCTGTTTCAGATGAGCACATCAGAAATATTCCACAGAGAAAAAAGGTCTCTCTCAAATCTGCTCTCATGTTTATCTCACAGTACAAATAAACACTGTGCACAAACATATCTGTCCTACACTATGCTCAGCTGAGAACCTGGCATTGAGCTGTGCAGGGTACTAAAGGTCACTTTAAAAATATAACTGCATAACTGCAGGAGTTTATTATAAGAGTTAGGAAGTTATACATTAACAAAAGTTAGTTAAACGAAGGTCGGTAGGTTTAAAAACAAAAAACAAAAAACAAAAAAAACCCACAATATGTATGGTTCACAACATGCAGAATATAATGTTATAGTGCAAAGAATCAGCATCAAAATATACAAAAGTGAAAGTACTTATTATGCAGAAAGGCCCATTTCAGAAAATGATATAGGTCATACACTGTTGAATTACAATGAGTGATGAATGAATGAATGAATGTGATCATCACTTTTAAAAGGTGCATCTGGTAAATTTCCCTTTATTTTATAATAATACATGACGTGTTGACTATATATTGTATTATTAATCTGAATGTGCTAAAATAATTACTATCTTAGGTTCTAAATCAAATGTTAAAAACGTTTTTAACATTTTAAACTGGGATTTATATTAAACTGTATAAAAAAAAAGCTCTTACAATTAATAACTTTTCAGTGCAAAACAATTATTAAATTGTGAAAGTATTAAGGTGTTAAAAACCGCTGAACCAGCATTTAATTGATATTAATTCATGAATAACAACGCTTGTAGAGATATATTAAATATGACTTCAAAATGATTGAGTTCGTTCCCGTTGTAGTTATAAACTCTCGCGAGACTCTGCGGTATTTGGCATTCTCGCGCATGTGCAGTTCATGTCTCTCCACATCTCCCAGCTAACCAGCTAGCAGGCGTTAGCTCTCACATGCTGCAGCATCAACACCACTGCTGTTTATAATGTACTTTCTCTACACAATCATCGCGTCTTTAGTTGCTTTTTTCATTTTGAAATGGATGAAAAAGAGGAGGTATTGCACTGATGTGAAAAGACTTGACGGCAAAACAGTTCTCATTACAGGTAAATAGACATTTATTATGTATTGCAGCAAATACACAATACATGTTAGTGGATTATACTCTTGGGTTGAAAGTATCTTAAGTATATGTTATTAAGTAATATACTGAAGGGTGATTTTGAGGTGCATGTACTTCACTTGAGTGTTTATTCATTTTGTTGTATAGTATGTGTATTTATTGTCTGTGTAGTTGTATAGTATGTGTATTTATTGTCTGTGTAGTTGTATAGTATGTGTATTTATTGTCTGTGTAGTTGTATAGTATGTGTATTTTGTCTGTGTAGTTGTATAGTGTAGTCTGTGTAGTTGTATAGTATGTGTATTTATTGTCTGTGTAGTTGTATAGTATGTGTATTTATTGTCTGTGTAGTTGTATAGTATGTGTATTTATTGTCTGTGTAGTTGTATAGTATGTGTATTTATTGTCTGTGTAGTTGTATAGTATGTATTTATTGTCTGTGTAGTTGTATAGTATGTGTATTTATTGTCTGTGTAGTTGTATAGTATGTGTATTTATTGTCTGTGTAGTTGTATAGTATGTGTATTTATTGTCTGTGTAGTTGTTAGTATTGTCTGTGTCTGTGTAGTTGAGCTGCTGCAACACTTGAATTTCCCCCATGGGGATCAATAAAGGAATATAATAATAATAATAATATACTACTTCATACAAAAAATATGTACTTTTTACTCCATTATATTTGATTAAGAACCTAAGATAGTAATTATTTTAGCACATTCAGATTAATAATACAATATATAGTCAACACGTCATGTATTATTATAAAATAAAGGGGAATTTACCAGATGCACCTTTTAAAAGTGATGATCACATTCATTCATTCATTCATCACTCATTGTAATTCAACAGTGTATGACCTATATCATTTTCTGAAATGGGCCTTTCTGCATAATAAGTACTTTCACTTTTGTATATTTTGATGCTGATTCTTTGCACTTTTATCTTTACTAGGACCTTTAAGTTGTAATGAGGATTTTAACTACTATTTCTTCTTTGCAGGTGGGAATTCGGGCATTGGCAAGGAGTCAGCCGTTGGCCTGGCAACGAGAGGCGCCCGCGTCATCATCGCTTGCAGAGACCCGGACAAGGCTGAGAAGGCTGTGAGGGAGATCAGGTTCAAGAGTCACAGCCTTAACGTCCTTCACATGGAGCTGGACCTCGCCAACCTGCGCTCTGTGAGGGACTTCTGCGAGAACTTCCTCCAGAGAGAGAAGAGGCTCGACATCCTGATCAATAATGCAGGTGAGGGTGTCAAAACACATGGAAGTCTCTTGATGGATTCAAACATCATCACCAAAGAACCAAAGATGAGTAAATGTGTTCCTCCGAAAAGGTAGCTAAGAACTTCGATTGGCCAGATGATGGAGTTGACCAGCGACCATCGCATTAAAGATCTGTTGAGTTGTTCCTTGTCAGGGGTCTGAGCATAGAGTGTGCTGTAAACTGTACAGACTGTGCAGCAACATGTGCTAAAAGCCACACGTTTCTACTTTCCTTGTTTTGACCTCTTTCCTCACCGTCTGTGATGTTTCCTCAGGCATGCCCGGTGTCCTCGACTGGACGGACGACAGCTTCAGCATGTGTTTTGGCGTCAACCACTTGGGTCACTTCCTCCTAACCAATCTGCTTCTGCCTCGCCTGAAGGAATGCGCCCCAAGCCGTGTGGTCACCCTCACATGCTCCAGCTACAAATACCAGAAACTGGACTTCCAGGACCTCAACTACAACCTGCTGCCCTTCTTCACCTACTGCCGCAGCAAGCTGGCTAACATCTACTTCAGTCAGGAAGTGGGCCGCATCACTGACGGGAAAGGAGTGACCTCCTACGCTGTGCATCCTGGTAAGAGGTGCTGCTTTGTGTGCTGCTCTTGTGCTGCACTGGTACCCAACTTGGGTTGTGTGTGCACACTATCCACCCCCTTTGTTTACAAGACATTACAATATAATACAGGTTACTGTAAAAGGCATTTTATGTAAAAAATGATGATGCTATATTCATTTTATTTTCTCACATTTCATAAAAGAAACACATTTATATTAAGAAATTAGCTAATGCCCTACTTCTTGTTTCGAATGGACGACTGTTTATTTATATTTTCACATGTCATTCTTTTTAAATGTATTTATTTACAACCAACATAGTTTTTATTTGAAATAACATAATTAAGGTATAATAATAACATTTGTGTTCTGTTTACACTGAGGTAGCTCTCTCTTTAGAACAGTATGTGTGGTTGTATCAGGTCATGTGGTCAACAGTGATCATTGAGCAGGGCTTCTTAATGACAATATTGTATTTATTTGCGGGCCCTTTGCATTATTGTTGTATAGTCCCTTCAAATGTAATTCACTAGATTAGCATATCTGGTTATTTAAGTTTTTTCTCAATTTAATTTATTACAATATATACTTAAATAAAGATGCAAAATGACTCTAACTAAAAGATTTAAATCATATTGCCAAAGCCCAATAAGCAGTGTGTATATTCCTGACTCTATTTATATATAAATATATTCTTTATATCTCTGCCTCGTGTTGCTCCAGGTTTTGTCCAAAGTGGTTGGACGTGCCACTACTCCATCCTGTTCCGGATGCTGATGCAGGTGATCATGTGGATGTTTTTTGTGCCGTGTGAGATTGGCGCTCAGACTGTCATCTACTGTTCTGTATCAGATGAAGCCGCCAAACACAACGGGGTTACTTCGTCGACTGCCGGCCAGCTACTCTGCGTCCTTTCGCAAGAGACGCTGGTGTGGCAAAAAAACTCTGGGAGGCCAGTGAGAGACTGGTGAAACTGGGAAAAGCTGATTCTTAAGAGTTGTGCAAGGTCATGCACTTTTTTTTATATTTGTGCTTTTTCATTCACATTTTTGTTGTGTTCACAATGTTTATGTAAAGATTAGTTTTTATGTGCTTGTTTAATTTAAGAGGAAATGTTTTGCACAAATAAAAGACAATGATTTCTGTCTTTGGAGAGCACATTGTCATTTAATGAGAATGATCATTTAAAGAGGCCCTATGATGCTTTTCCTTTCTTTTAGTGTTGTACATATATTATATTTTTGCACATGTAAAAGGTCCGTAGAGTTGTAAGAGAGTTGCTGCGGGACAAAACAAG
>NC_072461.1:24065338-24110338 GCF_027596085.1 Anoplopoma fimbria
TTCAGAGACTTTCAGAGATCCTGTGTCTCTGAGCTGCAGCCACAGCTTCTGTTCAAGCTGCCTGCAGAAATTCTGGAAACAAGCTGAAAACAAAAACTGTCCCATTTGTAAAAGAAAATCCTCAAAAGATGTTTGGTGAACTTTTCACTGAAGGAACTGGCTGACTCTTTGCTGGGAGACAGAAAACTGGATTCACCTGAGACAGAAAAAGGAGAGAAGAAGGTGGAGGTGGTGTGTAGTAAACATGGAGAAGAGACTAAACTGTTCTGTGAGGATGAAGAGAGAGTTGTGTGTCCTGTCTGTGAGTTTTCTCTCCACCAGAGTCACAAGGTGGTTCCTGTAGAACAAGCAGTCAGTGACCTGAAGGACCAGCTGAGATCTGACTTAGAGTCTCTGCAGGACAAGAGGGACAAACACAAACAAGTGGAGAAAACATACAATGAAATGATTCAACACTCCAAGAAGCAGCTGTTGTCCACAGAGAGGCAGATCAGAGCAGAGTTCAACAAGCTCCACCAGTTCCTGAAAGAGGAAGAGGAGTCCAGACTGGCAGCTCTGAGGGAGGAAGAGGAGCAGAAGGGGAAGACCATCAGCAGAGAGATGAAGATGATTCAGGAGCAGATCTCCTCTCTGTCAGACAGTATCTCTGCTGTTGAAGAAGACCTGCAGAAACACAAGGTGTCATTCCTCAGCAGTTATAAAGCCACTCAGACCAGAGCCAGAGTCCAGTGCTCACTGTCAGATCCACAGCTGGTCTCAGGAGCGCTGATAGATGTGGCCAAACACCTGGGCAACCTGTCCTTCAGAGTCTGGGAGAAGATGAAGGACAAGGTCCACTTCAGTCCTGTCATTCTGGACCCAAACACTGGAAACCGCTGGCTCTATCTGTTTGATGATCTGACCAGTGTGAGAAATGGAGACACAAACCAGCATCTTCCTGACAATCCAGAGAGAAACACTAATTATGCCAATGTTCTGGGCTCTGAGGGCTTCAGCTCAGGGAAACACAGCTGGGAGGTGGAGGTGGGAGACCATCCTGACTGGAATGTAGGTTTGGCTAAAGAGTCAGTTGACAGGAAGGGAAAGCGATCTGCCACACCAAAATATGGAGTCTGGTGTTTATCACATCGCAGTGGAAAATACACTAATGGAGCTGGTGAGACTGTCAGAGTGAAGAAGAGTCTCCAGAGGATCAGAGTCCAGCTGGACTATGACAGGGGGGAGGTGTCCTTCTACGACCCTGAAGACATGACTCACATCTACACTCACAGAGACACTTTCACTGAGAAACTCTTCCCATATTTTTTTATTGGAGAGGCTGGTGATGCTAAAACTGCTGATATCAAAATCTGTCCAACTGATATTTCTCTGTGATGTTCAGGGAGGGTGGTGAGGTCTCAGTGATTTATCAGGATTATTATAATGGGGGTGTTTTTTTGTTTGTTAGTTACAGACAATTCCAGTTAGTTCTTCAATTTGAGTGTTTAGTGTTATTTACACCACTGCTATGTATAGGTAGCTACTGATGCGACATATCTTTGGAAAGCTGATCAATAACATAGTAATCCACAGATCAATAACATTCAATCCACAGATCAATAACATTCAATAGTAATCCACGGATCAGATGGCCGCTGCACTCTGATCTTTTGATTGACACCTCATTTGACCCATTAGGAGCTTCCATGTCCAGTCTACAGCCGACAACAGCCAACGAGAACAACCTTAAACTTGCTTTTTTAAATTAATTTTAAAAAGTCTTTGATTTTAGCCTCTTACCTTGTTTATTTCGTACATTTTAGAATTATTTTTCATGTTTCAATTTTCAAATTTATTTTCTGTATGAAATCATTCAGATTTATAAATAGTTCATTTTAATGAAATAACATCATTTGACTGTTCAGAATGGACCCAACAGTGAATGATTATGTAATAATTAACCTGTTATTCACCATATGTGACTGTTATGTTCTAAATGGTGTTTGTGGTGTAAATATCCAGATAACAGACGAGTAGATTAACTGTGATCATTTTATTTTGACGTATATCTACTTGTTTTTTTTTTTTTTTACCAATGAACAACAAAATTAAGTTTGCATTTAAAAGGCTATAATTTTAAATCAAGTTGCCACAGAAAGCCTCATCTTACCTTGTTTATCTTTGACATTAAACAATAACTTCATTGTGGTTTTATATAGTAAACTGGTTACTTTCATAAATAAATAGTTTGGTTCCTTCAGTTGTTTTATTTGCAAAGAAAAGAGTTTAGCACTGAATAATGTTCTATTCATTTTATATCCTTCTGAACTAATATTTTTAGAGTCAACATAATCAGATATAAAATTGATGCTGTTGATGTAAGGTTAAAATGTTATACTGTTTAGTTCCACAAGGTGGAGACAAAGTTCACATTTTGGTTCTAAGCTGGTGAAAATGTTGATAAGTTTAGTTCCACTTTCTGGCACCTTTTTTTAACATACATATTATTGTTTCCTGCACAATTTAACCAAAACCGTACCTTTGTTCAGAGTTTGGTAGAAAATGTCTCTATTTCCTATCCTTCAGAGGATTTCTATCAATCCTTCTGGATATCTGGGAGAAAATCACAAGTGACTGTGCCTCTGGATAAGATGCTTCATTTAGCAATTGTTTATCTAATCATCTAAGAAATCAGAAACACAAATAGAATTATTCATCAGTTGCCTTTTTTTGTGTAACTGTAGCACTTTAAATTAAATTAAAATGTTGTGTATACAGATTGATACTAAATAAAATGCTTTATTCTCATTTCCATGTGTCTTTTCCATTCTTCCGTCTGTGCATCTCTCATTCTTTCATGTTCTGTTGGTGATGGTGGAAAACTCCCTCACCTTGTTAGTGAAATGTAGAAGTACATACAAGAGGTGAGGGACACTGTGTGCACCAACACTGGTGTGCTGCAGTTAGATATTCCTGTCTATTCCTTATGAAGAAATGATTATCAGTCTTTTTCAACAACACTGTCCAGGACTTTATTCCAGTTTCTTAAGAACATGTGTAATGATATCTGGAAATACACATTAAAAAGAAAATGAATATTTGTATGGAGGAATATCAAAGCTGTAATGTTCTGCTCTTTTTACATCAACGTACTGTAGATATGGTAGAGTGATGGAGTGGTGAAGGAAGTGTTCAGATCCTTTACTGGAGTAAAAGTACAAATACAGAACTGTGAAAATACTCCAGTAAAAGTAAAAGTCCTGCATTCAACACCCTTACTTAAGTAAAAGTATCATCCGCAAAATGTAATTAAAGAAGAGTAGTCATTGTGCAGTAAAATGTTTCCAGTCAGTGTATTAATATTATAAATGATGTTTCTGGATTGATATTACTGCTGCATTCATTTGTTGCATTTTACTGCTGTAGATGTTTAAGGTTGTGTTAACTGAAACTCCTTTATATCCTGTTGTGTAGTTGAATCTGCAGCAATGCATCATATTCTAACATCATCATATGAGTGTAGCTTCTCTGTCCTGTGAGAACCACGTATCTCTTAAAAAGTCAACTTTTCATGAGCTCAGAAAAACAGCCTTGTTTTCAGCTTTGTGATGATGTTTTTTAAGTTTATTAACCTTTACAGAGAGGAGAGTTTTCTCAACACATGAAGGAACACTTCATCCTTCAGTTCATCATAAACAGGGTCAGCAACCTTTACTGTCCAAAGAGCCATTTTGCCCTATTTTCCACCAAATAAAATTTGTCTGGAGTCGCAAAAGTTATTTGATATCACAGCTTATTAAGTTTCATATATAGTTATATTATATATACAAAAACTATAGTTTGTTGTATTTATGAAATTATAGAACAAGAATAAAGACAATTCTTGACATTTTATTGCTATTTTACCTGTTATAACAATATCAAACTCTTATGAACAGGACAAAAAAATACACTACATGTGTAGGCCTACGTGAAAGTATATTTATTTTGCTCAGTTTGCTGCAGCAGTTGAGAAATTGCTCTTTTTTTGCTCATCTCCAGCTTGATACTTTTCAGCAGATGCTGTGTGTCTGTTCTGGAAGTGTCTTTCAACTTTAAATTCTTTGTTGTTTGCTCATTTCTCGCCACATATCAAGCATACAGGTAAGCCAGCATCGTTGGCAGTGAAAGCAAATGAATACGTCCACGCAGAATTGAACTCTCTATTTTCCTCTGTGACTTTTCTTTTTCTGGATTTCTCCATTGATAGTTTACTGAGGGTGGGGGTCTGCAAATCATGATTATCCACCTGCAGGGAAAGGCGACGTCATAGGATGTGACTCACATTTTAGTTGACAAAATATTAAAACATTTTTTATTTTCAGTGACACAGTATCACCTCAAACTCCAAGATAAGAGGTGTTCCCTTTGAAAGATTGTCCACTGTGCAAAAAATACAATTAAAATAATTTATTGTGGTATTTGTTTTAAATGTATGTTTGTACATAGATGTTCAAGGTATGCTTGATGGATGACAACATGAAGCCTTACCTGTAAGGCGTTAGGACCCAGGAGAAGACAGGTGATGCATGGCAACCCGTGAGGGGATCCTGGTTCTCTGGCTGAGTAAAGTTATGGACGAGTTATGCAAATAAAGAGTTAAAGTTAAGCAGTTGTTCTCACGTGAATATATTGTTGTGACTGTCTGACTGCTCATTAAATCAGGCCCACGCAGTTGTACGGGAGTTGCCATTAGAGTGAACCTTTATTACATTCTGTAATACACTCAACCACCTTCGCCTCCGTGTCAAGCTACTTACAACTATCCAACACTTCTGGTTTTCATTGCTGGGTATTTCAAAATATAGGTCCCGTATAAGGATGTTACAAAACATTACATCTCCCTTCAACAAAATAAATGCTGCTGTAAGGCAAAGGATTAACATGTTAAAAGGAAGCACGTAAAAGGACAATCGTGGTCATAGTGCAAATGAAATACTGTAACACTTTCAATTCAATTCAGTTTATTTTGTATAGCCCAGAATCACAAATTACAAATTTACCTCAGAGGGCTTTACAATCTGTGCACATGCGACATCCTCTGTCCTTCCCTCACATCGGCACAGGAAAAACTCCCCTAAAAAAACCCTTTAACAGGGAGAAAAAAGGAAGAAACCTCTGGGAGAACGACAGAGGAGGGATCCTTCTCCCAGGATGGACAGAATGCAATAGATGTCATGTGTACAGAATGAACAGCATAACAGAGATACAACACATTCAATGTATATGACATAAATGATTCATATAATAAGACTACTTATAATAACAGCAGCAATTATTACAGTAGAATTATAGTTATGAAAATAGGGATAGTAATGTGATTAATAATAATAATGGAAGTAGCAGTGGGTGTCAGTCGGCTCACAGCAGGAGGCACGACTACGGTCCAGGTACCACAACGATTCATGGAAACCTGCAGAACGAGAAAGCAAAAAGGGCTTCAGGGTGGAAGTAAAGCTAAAATGCTTAATGGTACAGGTAATAGTAATAGTAATGTGACTAGTAATAATAATGGTGGTAGCAGTCGGTGTCAGCAGGGCCGTAGCAGGATGCACGACCACGGTCCAGGTACAGCCACGATTTATAGAAGCCTGCGAAGCGAGAAAGCACAAAGACTCCAGGGTACAAGCAAGTCAATAAGCGTAATAGTACAGGCAATAATAATAGTAATGTGACTAATAATGATAGTGGTAGTAGTAGTGGGTGTCGAGTAAACAGTTTTTAATAAGTGCTGTATTTATACATTTACTGTTTATTTCAAATTTTCCATTATGATTAATGGAAGTATATTTATTTACAATAAATATATTTTAGTTGAAATGAAATAATTTAGGTTGGGCTGTACACAATCTGAAACAACAGACATTTCTGTTCTGTTTGCACTGAGGTAGCTCTCTCTTTAGAACAGTATGTGTTGCTTTGGCAACGAGAGGCGCCAGCGTCATCATCGCTTGCAGAGACCCGGACAAGGCTGAGAAGGCAGTGAGGGAGATCAGGTTCAAGAGTCACAGCCTTAACGTCCTTCACATGGAGCTGGACCTCGCCAACCTGCGCTCTGTGAGGGACTTCTGCGAGAACTTCCTCCAGAGAGAGAAGAGGCTCGACATCCTGATCAATATTGCAGGTGAGGGTGTCAAAATACATGGAAGTCTCTTGATGGATTCAAACATCATCACCAAAGAACCAAAGATGAGTAAATGTGTTCCTCCGAAAAGGTAGCTAAGAACTTCGATTGGCCAGATGATGGAGTTGACCAGCGACCATCGCATTAAAGATCTGTTGAGTTGTTCCTTGTCAGGGGTCTGAGCATAGAGTGTGCTGTAAACTGTACAGACTGTGCAGCAACATGTGCTAAAAGCCACACGTTTCTACTTTCCTTGTTTTGACCTCTTTCCTCACCGTCTGTGATGTTTCCTCAGGCATGCCCGGTGTCCTCGACTGGACGGACGACAGCTTCAGCATGTGTTTTGGCGTCAACCACTTGGGTCACTTCCTCCTAACCAATCTGCTTCTGCCTCGCCTGAAGGAATGCGCCCCAAGCCGTGTGGTCACCCTCACATGCTCCAGCTACAAATACCAGAAACTGGACTTCCAGGACCTCAACTACAACCTGCTGCCCTTCTTCACCTACTGCCGCAGCAAGCTGGCTAACATCTACTTCAGTCAGGAAGTGGGCCGCATCACTGACGGGAAAGGAGTGACCTCCTACGCTGTGCATCCTGGTAAGAGGTGCTGCTTTGTGTGCTGCTCTTGTGCTGCACTGGAACCCAACTTGGGTTTTGTGTGCACACTATCCACCCCCTTTGTTTACAAGGCATTACAATATAATACAGGAGACTGTAAAAGGCATTTTATGTAAAAAATGATGATGCTATATTCATTTTATTTTCTCACATTTCATAAAGGAAACACATTTATATTAAGAAATTAGCTAATGCCCTACTTCTTGTTTCGAATGGACGACTGTTTATTTATATTTTCACATGTCATTCTTTTTAAATGTATTTATTTACAACCAACATAGTTTTTATTTGAAATAACATAATTAAGGTATAATAATAACATTTGTGTTCTGTTTACACTGAGGTAGCTCTCTCTTTAGAACAGTATGTGTGGTTGTATCAGGTCATGTGGTCAACAGTGATCATTGAGCAGGGCTTCTTAATGACAATATTGTATTCATTTGCGGGCCCTTTGCATTATTGTTGTATAGTCCCTTCAAATGTAATTCACTAGATTAGCATGTCTGGTTATTTAAGTTTTTTCTCAATTTAATTTATTACAATATATACTTAAATAAAGATGTAAAATGACTCTAGCTAAAAGATTTGAATGATATTGCCAAAGCCCAATAAGCAGTGTGTATATTCCTGACTCTATTTATATATAAATATATTCTTTATATCTCTGCCTCCACGTGTTGCTCCAGGTTTTGTCCAAAGTGGTTGGACGTGCCACTACTCCATCCTGTTCCGGATGCTGATGCAGGTGATCATGTGGATGTTTTTTGTGCCGTGTGAGATTGGCGCTCAGACTGTCATCTACTGTTCTGTATCAGATGAAGCCGCCAAACACAACGGGGGTTACTTCGTCGACTGCCGGCCAGCTACTCTGCGTCCTTTCGCAAGAGACGCTGGTGTGGCAAAAAAACTCTGGGAGGCCAGTGAGAGACTGGTGAAACTGGGAAAAGCTGATTCTTAAGAGTTGTGCAAGGTCATGTACTTTCTTTTATATTTGTGGTTTTTCATTCACATTTTTGTTGTGTTCACAATGTTTATGTAAAGATTAGTTTTTATGTGCTTGTTTAATTTAAGAGGAAATGTTTTGCACAAATAAAAGACAATGATTTCTGTCTTTGGAGAGCACATTGTCATTTAATGAGAATGATCATTTAAAGAGGCCCTATGATGCTTTTCCCTTTCTTTTAGTGTTGTATATATATTATATTTTTGCACATGTAAAAGGTCCGTAGAGTTGTAAGAGAGTTGCTGCGGGACAAAACAAGGCGGTTTTTGAGCATTAACACATGACACATTTAGAATTTCATCTTTCAAACACTTTGGTTGTATATCACTAGATTTGACTTGGTGATTATTTCCTAAAACATATTATTTGATGGAATGTTGTGTTTTAAAGTATTTCTGTAGTCTATGTGTAAAATGTTGCAGTGTTGATGCATTTCATTATGTACATTCTTCGGGGTTTATTTCACTTTAAAATAAATATTTTTCACAAGTAACCCCACCCAGTGAGCATTTTTCCATTTGTAATCCTCTACGTTGTGCTAATAATGTTATATAATCATTTTACTATGAAACCACATCCACATTTCTCAGTTTAAAGCCAATATTGAAAATCACGTCTAAATGTGGTCTAAACGTGAACGTCTAATAGTTGATTAAACTTTCACTTTTGAACCACTTTTAGACGTCTTTAAACGTCTTTAAACGTCTTTTAAACGTCTTTTAGACATAAACCTTTTCTAAAAGTCTTTTGAACCTCAAAATGCTCACAGTAAAATATGTAGCAATTAAATACGTAGTCATAGTAACACATTAACAGTTTACAGGACAAATAAGACCATCTGACACAGGCAACAATTCATTTGTTTTTATTCATACAACTACAATGAAATTGAAAATACACACAACAGAATCTCCGGTTTCTTCTTTAAATGTGGCTGTCAAAGCCTCCAGGAGCCAGTTTCAGATGATCTGTCATATTTCAGATGTCTGTAAAGTAAACAAGAATTATAAAACATATTCACTGTTGAACCAGTCTGTTCACCGGTGACCTTAGCCGTTTTTAAACGTCTTTCCAACGGAAACATGCTCACTGGCATATTACACATTATAATACTTTATATTGTTAATAAGTTGCTCTGTGCCAAACAACAATGTTCAGACTGTCTTCTTGTTTGTTCATTAATTTATTTTACTCACTTCCTCCCATTTAAACTGTGTACAGCCCCACTAGCTCTCTGTAATGTATTTAAATGTAAAACGGTCTAAAACCCTCTTTATATCAATGAATATTTAATGATTAATTATTATTCTTATTTCAGAGTAATGTATAAAAATGAGCGGATCACAACGTCCTAGAAGCTTTTTTAGCAGCAAACAGTCGATAAAGATATTTCCTACTTTTTATATGAAACATTAAATGCGTTGAAATCAACGACCAGTTGAATACTTTACATAAATACTATAATATATATAATGTGTTAATATCGTCTCTCTTACAGCCTTACGTTACAACAGAACACGTTATCAAACAAATGGTGTTTTGTGACATGTTGAAGTTTTAACCGTGTTTTAGCCGGTTGAAAAGACGTCTATAGACGTTTAGACCCGATTTCAACCAGTTTTAGACCAGATTTAGACTCTAAATCCCGTCTAGTGCTCACTGGGACAAGTTTCTGTAAAATCTGATAATTAACTAAATACCACTATCTGGTGGTAATAAAGGGGAATGTCAGCTGTCAGTTATTTACTTAAAAAGATTGAAAGTGAAACTTAAAAGCTGATTTCCACACTGCTGAACGGAGACGAGAGACGCCATTACAGGGTGGAGAATCTCTGCTATAAACATAAAATAAGAAGGATTATAATCGGTAATTTAAAGAGACACAGATTCGGTGAGTCCAGCTGTTTAAAGATATTCACATATCAGAGCAAATGGCTGAGAAAATAGTTCTTGTTGAAAGTTTCCTGAACTGCCATGTTTGTTCAGAGACTTTCAGAGATCCTGTGTCTCTGAGCTGCAACCACAGCTTCTGTTCAAGCTGCCTGCAGAAATTCTGGAAACAAGCTAAAAACAAAAACTGTCCCATTTGTAAAAGAAAATCCTCAAAAGAATTTCCTTGGGTGAACTTTCCACTGAAGGAACTGGCTGACTCCTTTGCTGAGAGACAGAAAACTGGATCATCTGAGACAGAAAAAGGAGAGAAGAAGGTGGAGGTGGTGTGTAGTAAACATGGAGAAGAGTCCCTAAACTGTTCTGTGAGGATGAAGAGAGAGTTGTGTGTCCTGTCTGTGAGTTTTCTCTCCACCAGAGTCACAAGGTGGTTCCTGTAGAACAAGCAGTCAGTGACCTGAAGGACCAGCTGAGATCTGACTTAGAGTCTCTGCAGGACAAGAGGGACAAACACAAACAAGTGGAGAAAACATACAATGAAATGATTCAACACTCCAAGAAGCAGCTGTTGTCCACAGAGAGGCAGATCAGAGCAGAGTTCAACAAGCTCCACCAGTTCCTGAAAGAGGAAGAGGAGTCCAGACTGGCAGCTCTGAGGGAGGAAGAGGAGCAGAAGGGGAAGACCATCAGCAGAGAGATGAAGATGATTCAGGAGCAGATCTCCTCTCTGTCAGACAGTATCTCTGCTGTTGAAGAAGACCTGCAGAAACACAAGGTGTCATTCCTCAGCAGTTATAAAGCCACTCAGACCAGAGCCAGAGTCCAGTGCTCACTGTCAGATCCACAGCTGGTCTCAGGAGCGCTGATAGATGTGGCCAAACACCTGGGCAACCTGTCCTTCAGAGTCTGGGAGAAGATGAAGGACAAGGTCCACTTCAGTCCTGTCATTCTGGACCCAAACACTGCAGCCCACTGTCTCTATCTGTCTGATGATCTGACCAGTGTGAGACGTGGAGACACAAACCAGCAGCTTCCTGACAATCCAGAGAGAAACACTAAGTATGCAGATGTTCTGGGCTCTGAGGGCTTCAGCTCAGGGAAACACAGCTGGGAGGTGGAGGTGGGAGACCATCCTGACTGGACTGTAGGTTTGGTTAAAGAGTCAGTTGACAGGAAGGGAAAGCGATCTGCCTCACCAGAATATGGAGAGTGGAGTTTATCACATCGCAGTGGAAAATACACTCATGGAGCTGGTGAGACTGTCAGAGTGAAGAAGAGTCTCCAGAGGATCAGAGTCCAGCTGGACTATGACAGGGGGGAGGTGTCCTTCTACGACCCTGAAGACATGACTCACATCTGCACTCACAGAGACACTTTCACTGAGAAACTCTTCCCATATTTCTATATTGGAAAGGCTGGTGATGCTAAAACTGCTGATATCAAAATCTGTCCAACTGATATTTCTCTGTGATGTTGAGACATGTTAGTGTTTGTTAAGACTTTAGTCTGACTTCACTGAGTGTCAAGATCTCATTTATATAAATACAAACAACAGTTACAACAGAAAATCCATATGTACTCCACACAGAAGCTGGATGACGTTATCACATTATAAACCTTACAGGTATATAAAATGATTTTATCTTTGTATATTGTTTTTAGGCAATTTACTTTAAAAACACGACCACAAAAATTATTGTTTTAATTTAAAATGCTTTTAATTAAATCATTAAGTGTTCAGTTTTGTTTAGTTTAGCTAATATCTACAGAGATGGTCTCTCCTGCTTTTGATTTCCATTTATTTTAATGTTTTTTATCAGGATATTTGTTTATGTTGTTTTCTATACTCTGATTGCAATGATGCTCTTTTGAATACGTTTGATCTACAAAAAAAGTGTGGCTGAGTAATGCTTAAACTGTATCACATCATCAGAAAACCAACTTTAAAAAATCTGTTAATTATTCTGGTTATCAGCATCTGGTTTTAGTTTCTTATATTCTTGGGTCATCTGATGAGTTATTTCAGTTTAGATCTGTTGTTTATCTCAGAGGGAATAACTGGATTGATTGTGTGTGTTTTTTAAGATAAAGCTTTATTCATCTCAGGGAAATTGCTGTGCAGCAGTTGTAATATAAAGTATGAAGAGTGTAAATATCAAGTGAACAAACTGCATATAAAGAAACCTGAATCGACCTCATACCTCTCTGATGAAGACTAAATGTTTAACTGTAACTACTGTCCCAAATGAATAATGCAAAATGATTTCCAGCTTTGTTTATTGTTTTCATGCAACGTATTGTAAAAAAAAAAAAAGGAACACATAAACTATTGTTTTTATTTGAAATTCATATTGTGAAATCAAGAAATTTAGGATTTAAGGATCTGTTGTTGAGCAATAAATGCTTCAGAAATTAATCTGCAAGAAAATGTGGAAACTGTATCACATCATCGTAGAAAAACTTAAAAGAAAAGGCTGTTAGATATTCTTGTTATTTTTTTATCTTCTGATGAGTTACTTTAGTTTTAGATACCTTGTTTTATTTTGTGTAATATAACGTTTTAATTGTGTTTTTATGTTAAGATAAGATACAGCTTTATTGAATCTGAGGGAAAATGCTGTGCAGCAGTTGCAATAGAAAGTGTAAAAAGTGTTAATATAATGAGTTTAAATATGAAGTTTAAGACAACAATAAAACAATTGCAAATCCAAAATATATACAATATATACAATTCCAATGTATCATCTGTCTGTAATTCTCTAAATGCTTCTTCATTGTAAATTATGATTTCTGTCGTTTTTGCATGGTCAGTAACATGAACGATAAATGAAACATGTTTGATCAAAATAAAGGAACTAAAGTTTAAAATGTATTTTTTATTGAATCGACTATATCTTTATAAATGTAATCAGTTGGATGCTGATACATGATGTGTAATAAAATCACAGACAGTTTTTATTCAGAATTTTCTGTTCGAGGTTGTTTCCAGTTTCTTTACAAATTATTATTATTACAATTAAAAACAAAACTACCACCAGTTTATAAGAAAAGACAATATTTAATATTAAAATGTTGAATCCATGTTTTTTTTTTAATTAAAAAAAACCCAAAATTCCTCACTGAAAGTCTTTCAACATCAACATTTATGGACAGTCCAGCTGAGTTAAGTTAGATGTTCTTTTGTAAAGTCACGTGACTAATTAACCGACTGCATGTAAAGAAACCTGAATGGACCTCATACCTCTCTGATGAAGGCTAAGCAGCTGTCAACATGTGAGGAATAAAGAGTTGCTCATCTAGTTTAACGTTGATGGCGTTGTATTAATTCCCAAACTGGTCTGTACCTCACTGTGTGTTTGTTCTTCATCATGAACTCTAAGAAAGGGAGTTTAAAAAAATAATAATTTACAACAATCTCATCAAAGAATGTTTCACTTTTGGACTTTGTGTTTTTTAAAAACACAAAGAAGCAGAATGATTGTGGTTGTTGATGATCTTTGTAATGTGAAGTTGTAACAGTGTGTTGAGGCTCACGTCTGTTACAGACAGCCTCACTGAAGAGAGGGAGCACTGAGGGTTGTATACACATAAAACATTGTTTAAGAAATGCTTTCACTGTTACATTTCATTAATTCTGTCACCTACTGAACACAGTTCTCAGGGACAACATGCTCACATGTGCTTAACGTCATCAACACTGTTGAATGTGCAGCATGTATACAGGATGTGATGGAACGGACACATTTTACTTCCTGTAAACGCCACAAGATGTAGACAAAGTCCATGTTATTATTTGCTGCACAGGATGATCAATAGAAGCACCACTGAGCAGTTTCTAATGGATTTTAATTTTCACACAGATCCTCCACAGAAACACCATTGTGTTTGTCTGACGTACTGTTTGTCCAGAGAAACTAAGAAATCCATCACTGCTGTGGCTCTTGATGCTGTTGTAGCTTCTTCAGCCATCAATTTAATTCAATTCAATTCAATTCAATTCATTTTGACTGTGGTCGTGCCACAGCACGAGACACGACCACAGTCCAGGTACAGCTACGATTCATGGAAACCTGCGATAAAGCACAAAGACTCCAGGGTAGAAGCAAATCTAATAAGCGTAATAGTACAGGGAATAATAATCTTAATGTGACTAATAATAATAGTGGTAGTAGCAGTGGGTGTCAGCAGGGCCACAGCAGGAGGCCCGACCACGGTCCAGATATAACCACGATTCATGGAAACCTGCGAGAAAGCACAAAGACTCAAAGTCAGTAATGTGCATAAATAGGACATGAATACATAAAGATGGAGGGAGAGAAGAGGAGAGAGGAGCTCAGTGTATCCTAGGTAGTCCCCCGGCAGTCTAGGCCTATAGCAGCATATCTAGGGTCTGGACCAAGGCGAACCTGAGCCAGCCATAACTATACGCGCTATCAAAAAGAAAGGTCTTAATCCTACTCTTAAAAGTGGTGAGTGTGTCTGCCCCCCAGACTGAAACTGGAAGCTGGTTCCACAGAATAAATGTACTTGGTTACATTCCTCCACTGCGGTCACCTTACATAGAGTGAGGCATGTCAGATTGAGGCTGATACAGTAGATACGCTTTTGTGTTTCTGTAAAATAACCTTCAATGCAGGACATCAATGAAACAGGTATCAGGTTTCCATTTAGGTTTTTTAGGGTTTTAGATACGAATTTAAAGAGAAACTTAACAGCAGATTAGAATCTTGTTTCGTTTAAGTTGATGTTCAATTCCTGATGAATCAGATGGATTATAGTGACGACTTATTGGAGATGTAGATGTTGCAGGAGGAAAGGTTCCTGTACACCACCTGCCTGATTCAGCTCAATTTTCCAGTAAGGCTTCCCTAAAGAAAGTCCTCAGTGCAGCAAATTTCCTGAGAGGCTAGAGGCAAACTTTACAAGTAACACGCATCATCTTGTCTTCTGATCACTGGAAAGAATACTGCGATTCGATTAACTATTTTAAAATGTATTTTCTTCTTAATCTTAGCCTTAATAAGGGCATCACAATAATGGATATAGCAGCCTGTACATTTATACATTAAATTGATTCTACTTTCTTTTTTATCTCTTTGTCTTTAGAAACAACAACTTTACCGATTTGGGACCTTAAAGCATAACAGCACAATAATACATTTGATTGGAAATCAAGTAATCAGCAGATGAGGCTGCTGCATTTAGGGAGGTTTTTGGCTTTTTTCAGATATGGGATGCCTGATGGCTTTCATCGTTTATTTTTACACATTTTAAAGTCATAAACATGTTCACATATACACACATGCAGTAACATGGGTGTGTGGACATAATTTACCTTTTTTTTTTATCTCCACAAGAGAGCAACAAAGAACTTTCCCCGAAGGCTGCACAACTTGTCTGTTACTTATTTGTGAGTGAAAAAGTTAAAAAACACATCTTACCATATAGTTGAAAATGTTTTTTTCACATCTGTGCATATATATATATATGTGTAAAAGGTGCTAGGATGTAAATCAACTTAAATGGTTGCCTCTTCAAGCATTATTATGACCTGATTTTTTCTAAAAGGAAATATTGAAATTAGAAAATGTGTTACAGTATAATGATCTCACTAAAAACAGATAAACCCGACACACCTTAAGTAAGAACAGATACAGTATGTCGTTTTCAGTATATACAGAGGTTTTGATGTAGGAAAAGGTACACACATAATTTATTTTGTAGTTGTCAACCTTTAGGACCATAACCATAATACATTTGTATGACTGTATACAAACGATCTAAACTCAAAAGGGAAACAAAAGACCTGAAATCACAAGGTATATGTTTCAATAAAACTTTAAAGAGTTCAAAGGTTCTGCAATAAGAAAAAAGCGCACAAAGTCCAAAGATATTGAGAGCTGTAATCAGAAACAAGGAGGAGCACTGAAGAAACTGCCAATGAATGTCTTAAGAAGTTTAACCTTTAAATAGTTTTACATTGGTGGTCTTTTCATCATGAAGTGTTTCCAACTGTTGCTTTGTCTTCACTGTGACACATGAAATATGAGCAACAACATTTAGTCAGGATGACTATGTTCACCTTTCTGTCAGTCTTTAGGATTTTTTCTTTCACAGGTCAGATCATCACACAGAGAGAAACCAAGGGGTTAAAAAAAAGACTTGAGAGCTTTCCAGATTATGAGGGACAGGTTGCAAAGTATCCTTCTCTATCTGCTGGTTATAAACAGATAGCTGAGTTTATTACCGTTGGTGCCACAACGCCATAACACTGTGAGATATCTCTGTGGAACAGTGTTCACCTGGAGGATTGAGAAAAGCAAACTGAAGGGAAATAGAATTTGGTGAGTCGTTTATTTAAGAATAATTTGGAAAAGCAAGACAAATGGCTGAAAAAAATGCACTTTTAGAAAGTTACCTGAACTGCCATGTTTGTTCAGAGACTTTCAGAGATCCTGTGTCTCTGAGCTGCAACCACAGCTTCTGTTCAAGCTGCCTGCAGAAATTCTGGAAACAAGCTAAAAACAGAAACTGTCCCATTTGTAAAAGAAAATCATCGAAAGACGATTTTGGGGTGAACTTTTCACTGAAGGAACTGGCTGACTCATTTGCTAAGAGACAGAAAACTGGATCATCTGAGACAGAAAAAGGAGAGAAGAAGGTGGAGGTGGTGTGTAGTAAACATGGAGAAGAGACTAAATTGTTCTGTGAGGATGAAGAGAGAGTTGTGTGTCCTGTCTGTGAGTTTTCTCTCCACAAGAGTCACAAGGTGGTTCCTGTAGAACAAGCAGTCAGTGACCTGAAGGACCAGCTGAGATCTGATTTAGAGTCTCTGCAGGACAAGAGGGACAAACACAAACAAGTGGAGAAAACATACAATGAAATGATTCAACACTCCAAGAAGCAGCTGTTGTCCACAGAGAGGCAGATCAGAGCAGAGTTCAACAAGCTCCACCAGTTCCTGAAAGAGGAAGAGGAGTCCAGACTGGCAGCTCTGAGGGAGGAAGAGGAGCAGAAGGGGAAGACCATCAGCAGAGAGATGAAGATGATTCAGGAGCAGATCTCCTCTCTGTCAGACAGTATCTCTGCTGTTGAAGAAGACCTGCAGAAACACAAGGCGTCATTCCTCAGCAGTTATAAAGCCACTCAGACCAGAGCCAGAGTCCAGTGCTCACTGTCAGATCCACAGCTGGTCTCAGGAGCGCTGATAGATGTGGCCAAACACCTGGGCAACCTGTCCTTCAGAGTCTGGGAGAAGATGAAGGACAAGGTCCACTTCAGTCCTGTCATTCTGGACCCAAACACTGCAGCCGACAATGTCTATCTGTCTGATGATCTGACCAGTGTGAGACATGGAGACATATACCAGCAGCTTCCTGACAATCCAGAGAGAAACATTAAGTATGCAGAGGTTCTGGGCTCTGAGGGCTTCAGCTCAGGGAAACACAGCTGGGAGGTGGAGGTGGGAGACAATCCTGCCTGGAATGTAGGTTTGGTTAAAGAGTCAGTTGACAGGAAGGGAAAGCGACTTGCCACACCAAAATATGGAGAGTGGAGTTTACGTCATCGCAATGGAAAATACACTGATGTTGTTGGTAAGACTGTCAGAGTGAAGAAGAGTCTCCAGAGGATCAGAGTCCAGCTGGACTATGACAGGGGGGAGGTGTCCTTCTACAACCTTAAAGACATGACTCACATCTGCACTCACAGAGACACTTTCACTGGGAAAATCTTCCCATTGTTCGGTATTGGAAAGGCTGGTGATGCTAAAACTGTTGATATCAAAATCTGTCCAACTGATATTTCTCGGTGATGTTGAGACATGTTAATGTTTGTTAAGACTTTAGTCTGACTTCACTGTGTGTCAAGATCTCATTTATATAATCAATACAATCAACAGCAATAGTAACAGAAATTCTATTCTACTCAATACAGACATATTGTTTAATCATTAGGTGATAAAACTACAGGTACAATAAAGGATGATTTTTAAATGATAGTTTAATCAGCATCTTGTGTTTAATAGAAACATAATCTAACTTATTGTGAATCCAATATTCAAAATACTTTGTCTCCAGTTTTGTTTTCTTTAACTTTGTTCATCATCAGACATCAGTTTTAGTTTATAATATTTCTGGATCTTCTGGTGACTTATCTCCAGTTTTACTTTCAGTTTTAAAACTTTAAGAGGCTTTGTATCATCATCAGACATCATGTTTTGAAATGTTTTTTCCTTAACTAACTACTGTCCTAAATGAATAATGCAAAATTATTTGCAGTTTTGTTATTTTTTTTCATGTAACTTATTGCAAAAAAAAGGAACACATAAACCATTGTTTTTATTTGAAATTAATTTAGAGAAATCAAGAAATTTAGGATTTAAGGATGTTATTGAACAAAAATGCTTCAGAAATTAATCTGCAAGAAAATGTGGAAACTGTATCACATCATTGTAGAAACACTTAAAGCTGTTAGTTATTCTTGTTATCAGCTTCTTGTGTTTTGATATTTTTTCTTTTGATGAGTTAGTTTTAGATACCTTGTTTTATTTTGTGTAATGTAACTTTTTAATTGTGTTTTTATGTTAAGATAAGATACAGCTTTATTGAATCTGAGGGAAAATGCTGTGCAACAGTTGCAATAGAAAGTGTAAAAAGTGTTAATATAATGAGTTTAAATATGAAGTTTAAGACAACAATAAAACAATTGCAAATCCAAAATATATACAATATATACAATTCCAATGGATCATCTGTCTATAATGTATAATGCAAGTGTATCAAAAGTCAAAAGTTTGGACACACCTTCTCATTCAACTACTTCGAAGAATCTAAAATATAAAACATATTCTGGTTTGTTGAGCATTTGTTTGTTTACCACATAATTCCATATGTGTTCCTTCATAGTTTGGATGTCTTCAATATTAATCTACAATGTAGAATTTTGTTTTTAAAATAAATAAATAAAAACCATTGAATGAGAAGGTGTGTCCAAACTTTTGACTGGTACTGTATGTGCACGCTTTAATATTCCATATTTGAGTGTAACTTACTGTTAAACTGCAACTAATGCAAGTGTATAAAAGTAGTTAATCAAAAAGAAACATTACAAACTTTGCATCAATATACAGTTAAAAAGTCAAAAGTTTGGACACACCTTCTCATTCAACTTCTTTGAAGAATCTAAAATATAAAACATATTCTGGTTTGTTGAGCATTTGTTTGTTTACCACATAATTCCATATGTGTTCCTTCATAGTTTGGATGTCTTCAATATTAATCTACAATGTAGAAACAAAGAAAAATAAAGAAAAATAAAAACCATTGAATGAGAAGGTGTGTCCAAACTTTTGACTGGTACTGTACATCTATTAATATATAGGTATATAGTATATATATATGTGTATATATGTTTATATATATATATGTGTGTGTGTATATCTGCAAATCTTAATCTGAAAAGCTATAGCTTTATGTACACTATTTTTTTCTAAATAAGGTGGAGTGTATAAGTGTAAGTGCTAGTAAGTATGAATTAAATTACTTAAGTAATACCTCTAAATTGTACTTTGATCGTGTCCAACGATGCAATCAGAAGACAAACTGATCTGTAATTATTCTTATTATATAATGTTTTCAATATTAATCTACAATGTAGAAACAAATAAAAATAAAGAAAAACCATTGAATGAGAAGGTGTGTCCAAACTTTTGACTGGTACTGTATCTATTTTCTGTGTGCGGTTGTCTCGAGTTTCTTCACATACATGGTCAAATGATCATATGACACATTACCAACAACACAATTAATCAAAGACTATTACACAAACAGCCTTTACAAAACTAAATAACCAATTATATATTGTGCCATATTGTGTTGTTTTTTCTCTCCCACTTCTGTTCCCATTGGTATCTATTTAGGTAGTGTATTTCCCAAAAGTGCTTTTATTCTCTCATCCCTTGTGTCACTTGCAGAGATCCTGCTCTTATTCTGAAAGGACACGAAGCGGAAGTCTTCTGTTAGCATCAGAGAGGTAAACAAACCACTCATCCTGGCTCCTCGTGTTCATGCATTTTAACCTAATTTAGATTAATTTCGTGCACCCACCCCTCCTTTATATCGTGCACATGTTAAAGTCGTTGTCAGTTCTACGAAAATCCTGGAATTTCACATCCCATCATGCTAAATGCTAGCTAGCTAAAGAGCTAACGTTAGCATCAGAAAAGGGGCTCCATGTGGTCCAGGTGCACATCACTACACCCCCACTGTAAGTATACATGTCGAGTGTTTTGGGGGGCAGAAAATAAAGTTAGTACCATTCTTGAACGTTATATTGAATTTAATAAACCTATAAAAAAATAATAAAGCAGCTAATAATTCAAGGATACAAGGTCATTTGTTATCATTATGCAACATATGCATGATAAACAAAATCAAAACAGGAGTGCACTAACTTATTATAAACAATGCCCAAATCAAGCATGGATCAACTTACACTCTGGATCAAAAATGTAATATAACCTATATATAAAAATATAATGATGTATGTGCTGATTTTGACACTAGAAGGCATCAATTACAGAGCTTCAATAATAATAAGGTGCAAATATATGCACTAACTTATTATACACAATGCCCAAAATCAAGCATGGATCAACTTACATTCCTGATCAAAAATGTAATATAACCTATATATAAAAATATAATGATGTATGTGCTGATTTTGACACTAGAAGGCATCAATTACAGAGCTTCAATAATAATAAGGTGCAAATATATGCACTAACTTATTATACACAATGCCCAAATCAAGCATGGATCAACTTACATTCCTGATCAAAAATGTATTGTACCTATACAGTACCAGTCAAAAGTTTGTACACACCTTCTCATTCAACTACTTTGAAGAATCTAAAATATGAAACATATTCTGGTTTGTTGAGCATTTGTTTGTTTACCACATAATTCCATATGTGTTCCTTCATAGTTTGGATGTCTTCAATATTAATCTACAATGTAGAAAAAAAATAAATAAAGAAAAACCATTGAATGAGAAGGCGTGTCCAAACTTTTGACTGGTACTGTATATATACAAATATAATGATGTATGTGCTGAGTTTGACACTAGAAGGCATCAATCACAGTGCATCAATAACAATAAGGTGCACGTGCAAAAATATATGCACTAACTTATTATACACAATGCCCAAAATCAAGCATGGATCAACTTACACTCTGGATCAAAAATGTAATATAACCTATATATAAAAATATAATGATGTATGGGCTGAGTTTGACACTAGAAGGCTCTTTTCACATTCAGCTGCTGAAGGAGGGAAGTTTCTCTGTGCTCACCTTTGAATTTGATTTGAAGACGTTCATGTTTGAGACATCACATCTCAGTTGGTCCATTATGAAACCGACTCAAATGTGATGTGAAAACTTTAAGACATCCAGCACACATAAGTAAAGCGGGAGACATAGTGTCCAGCAGTGAAACTTTTGTTCCATTAAATTAGAACCAAGAACGATTATCTATTATTAGAATAGTTCATCAACAGACTTAATCAATCAGCAACTATTTGGACGACCTGATGTTGTTTAGTTTGTTTTGTTTGTTGTAGTATGTGAGGAAGCAAATTGAGTATCTGTGAGTTTTGCACAGTTGCTTTACAAAAGGAAGCATCTTAAGATGTCCCTTTCCGCTCTGGAAAAGTCTATTTTCTAAAAAGTTGATTAAAAAAAATCATGAAGATCATCATCAAATTAATTGAAGTCCTTAATAATACAGCAATTACTGAATGAATGACATTAAACTATTGTGCTGCAGTTTTATTTAAGTCCTGACATTGATCATTTCACCATGTATGTAAAGAAACTCGAAACAACCACATACAGAAAACATTTATAAACATTTATAAAGACATAGGTGTAGTAAAAAAAAAACTGTTTAACTAAATTGTACTGCTTGTATTACCTTTATTTTGATCACAAACATGACAATGTCGTTTATCGCTCAAGGTTATTTGCCATGTGTGCATTTTGTTTTGCTCTTCCAGGCCCTGTCTCCAAGGAAATAAAAGACTCCAAGCAGAAAAGACTCTGATGGTTATGGAGAATAATGGATAACCTTACATCAAATAAGAGCCACATGCCCTGTCAGTCCTGGGCTGGACAGAATGGCTGGTCCTCTGCTTCAACTCAAGGGTCCCTCCTCAACCCATTACCCAGCTCTCAGCATCTCAGCCTGGGCTCGTCTTCTGACCACAGACCCTCCTACGACCTCCTGCAGGAGGCCAATCAGAGCTGTATGAGCGACCTCAGCACCTTAGCGTCCAGAAACCACACTCATCACTCTGCTCTGTACAAGGCCTCTCTCATCAGCAGCAATCCGCCATCCAACGCGCTGTTTGCCAACGCTTCTGTCCCTAGTACCTCTCACATGATTTCCTTCGCCCAGCAAACCTCTCACGCTTCATCAATGCTGCTAACTGCACACCAAGGAAATAAAAACATACCCCCACATTCCCTTCCCCAAACAAACCAAGCTCCGCAGCTTCTACCGCTTCTCTCACCCCACGACCCTTACAAAGCACCGTTTCAACCTCCATTATCCAATCAGGGCTTAGCAAACGGACTTCTGCCAGTTAGCCTGCCGTCATGTGGACAACATGTAAGTACATTTCAAGCCTCATCCACTTTTCAGAATGTGGAGTTTGGTGTTGCTGGATACACTCACAGCCATGCCTCATCCACTCCTCAGGAGCAGAGTCAGTGGATACCTTCATCACACTGCAGGGGTAAGCTTTATTACCTTTGTGGTACGCTGGTATATTCGGCCCGTATTGGAAGAGGAAAAGCCTCATCAGTGTGGTTAAACGTGTTGGGTTTGATTTATGTAAAACACAGCTTGTTTAGTACTTCAGCTGGTTTAATGCTTATGTTTGGTATCCTGGATGTGTGAATCTGAATCTGTCCAAGCCAGTTTGAGCAACAAGATTATTTCACTTCACTTGAATATCCGAAGATCTGGTGAGAAAATGTGTATATGTGTGTGTATGTATATAAATATATACATTTTTGAAATTGCACATCTTGGAATTGTTATTCCGGTTAATTTTGAAGATCTTTTTTTTACCACGTTTATTGTGTACGATATGGTACATGTGGACAAGTGTATTTATTTGCAACACTTCGTTGTTAAGTTAAGAAATAAATATTTTAAGTCAAGCCTTTTTTGCCTTTTACATGAAAGCATACAGTTTATTGATTAAACCCTGGTATCGGAGCATAACTTTGTATCAGCTGATACACAAAGCCCAGGTATCAGTATCGGTATTGGTGTATCCCTACTACAGATATGTCACTTTTTTTATACAAGTAGTGCAGTTCTGATTACAGTGCTGCTTGATGTTGCCTTTAACTCCATCTTAAATTGTCTAACTCATTTGTCTTTTCCTCAGGAGCTGTAAACGAGTCCATCCCTGATGCAGCTGCTCATCCTAAAAACACGCCATCGCAAGAGGGGAATATTAGTCCACCGGTGAGGAAATAACAGCCCTATTTTTTTCTCGTTTGGTTGTCTATTTTTGTACGTATCTTCACAAATAAAACTAAGGTGCTGTAAATGTTTTGCATGTTTGATGACATCTAGACGTTTGTTCCTACAGAGGTTGATAGTACACATTGTAAGTCACTTTGAACCATAGCATCGACGGAATGAATGTTCCACGTTAGCTACATGCTATCACGAGGACATTTCTAGTATAATGACAGAGCTGTGAGGTTTTATAGGAGGTCATTGCCTTGATTTTATACATACATTATTTTTCATTTCTATCTGCTTTTAGGACAACAATGAAAGACAACGTTCAGTGCTTCTACATCAGCGCGCACAACTACTTCAACAAGTGGCAGAGTTGGATAAACTTGTAAGTGTGCTTTGTCAAATTTTTCGATACTATATTTTTAAAGATTGTTGCCACCCAGTATAACTTATAACTTATTAATTACTTTTAATAATAAAGTGCTTATATCCCTGTTCTAGAGATTAGTATAGATAATTCTGCACACAATTATAACCTCTTGGCTTCACTTTGTCCCCCTGCTTAGCTGGAATCGATACCCACAGAGGAGAGCCGTGATGGGAAGTCTACACACTCAGCTAGTCAGGTAAATTACATTCTTTTAGATGCTGCAAATTTGATTTGAGTTATAAACACACACAAAAATATGATTGCATGTATGTTGTTTTTTTTCCCCTTCACTTTTAGTCTCCTCCATCAACGGATGATTCATCGCAATGTGAACAATCTAAGAGCAGTGATGCACAGCAGGTTCAGCTGTCCGCACAAAAGTCAAAGGTAGCTCCACATCACATCATTTATTACTCACTGCTCACACCATGAGTTTAAACCTGCTATTATTAGTATTATACCATTTGTTAAGATTCCAGACTAGATTCCAGTGCTGGCTACTTCTGAATAGTGTGATTGAAACATTTCCAAAAACTCCAGATCTCCCAAAATCAAAATGTATACAAAAAAAGGTGGTGGTATTAATTTCCAAAATTCACAACATATTCTACTTCAATCTATATTTGTTGGTGTTTCGCCAACATTTCCTACTTGCCGCACACAAAGGGAGGCACGCAGTGATGAGTTTGTTCTTTTAAGAAACCTTGATTTAATAAAATGAATCACTAATTGTAAATTGAGGATTTTTGTTCATGGGATTTTTTTAAGGGTTACATCAAAGCTTCATTCAAAAAGACCTCAATAGAAGCTTTAAATGTAGCCTACAACCTTAATTCAAATACAACGCAGCAATGTTTGTGGAGCTCTGTGAGCAAAGCAACATTTCTCACTTCTCTACTCTGCTCACATGCTCTGTTATGCATACACGCCTGCTCCTTCAGTTTCTACATTTTGGGCTATAAACAAATGATCGTAAAGGCTCAACCTCGTGACTGTTCAAATTGTAGAATTTATTTTTACTGTTGTTTCGTTTTTCAGCCACAGTCACATCTTTCATCTGATTGTTCATCACCTGCATCCGATGATGAACAAAGTGAGGCCTGTGATACACCAGATGATCCAATGTCAGCAGCAGAATCCGAGGTAGTTACCTGTATGATATTGTTAGTTAAATCCTTAAGAAATACTACATGTTAGTTCATCATTTCAGAACAGTTTCAGATTTTCATGTGATACATCAAGGCATGGCCTACAGCTGCAGTTAGATGCTATGCAACATTAGGCTTCTGGGCTCCCCAAGATCGGTCAATAATGTGAATAACAGCTGAGCATTTGTCTATCAATCAACTTGTCGATCGACACGCAAATGATCTGGAACTACTTTCATTATCAAAAATTGTTAAAATCATTGTTAAAGTCAAGAATTCTCCAGTGCAAGCTTTCCATTTTCTGTTTTCTTTGTCTTAAATGATAGTGAATTGAAGACAAAGAATGCCATTGCTATTTAGGTGGTGCTTAAAATTTTCTTAAATCTAAATGGATTTAACTTAACTATATTCTTGTTATTCACTTCGTCAATACAGTCGCTGTTACAGTTTTAAACAGTTTCACAAACAAAAGTAGAATTTTCAATATACTGTATATTCCCAGTAGTGCAAAGATATGACGTCACTTTTTAAGATTTGGGTGTTACTCTTAGCCAGTGGACTTTTCCATGAATGAAATAAAGTGAGTAGAAAGTAAGAAAATAAATACACTTAATTTTTCGCCTTCTAAATCTTGTCGTAGTGGCTTTTTTGGAGAACATGAAGGCAGCAGGACGTAATATAGTTTTTAGCAGAGCAATTATGGAATAGTGATAATTTCCACATTCAGTACGTAAACATCAAACTTTTGAAGCTGGTCTCCAGTTCCACAGCATGAGGACACTTGATGTTAGTATAAAAACAAACAAATGATTAGTCATTTATTAAATATAAATGCATCTTTATAAAACGTTCTCTTTCTCATTAGTTTTGATAAGTTAGTATTTTTATATTTGTGCCTACGTTTAGAAATAAAATATTAGAAATTAAAATATTGGATAAAAAACACTCTGGATTTTCACACAGTTGTTTTTCCTTGTTTTTCCAGAAAGAAGACAATGACTCAGCTGAGTCAGCGGATGACAGTGATCCTGATTTCTTACCCAAAAGTGATGGTGACTTTTCTGATCTCCTATCTGACCCTGACTGGGGCTCTTCAGATGAATCCAGTCACAGCAGTCCCTCGACCCCCGCAGTAGAAAAAACGCCTCCCCCAGATGACAAAGAGGCTAAATCAGGAAGTTCTTCTCCTTTGGAAAAAAGCGTCAGTCCTCCAAAAAAGATACGCCCAACTAATCCGAAGAATTCCTTCGAAACTGTAGTGCTACCAAGTTCAAATTCTGAAACGGGACGCGTCGTTAACAGGAGGAATTATTGTTTGTTTTGCTCCAAACCGGTCACCAAAATGTCGCGACATCTTGAGAGGATCCACAGTCACAAACCGGAGGTTGCGGCTGTGTTCCAGTATCCCAAACATTCCAGAGAAAGACAAAAAATATGGAACCGACTAATAAATCAAGGAAACTTTTTTCATAACAAAGAAGTCTTGAAAACAGGAAAGGGCCAACTTGTTTCCCGAAAAAGACCGAACATAACTCAAAAAGCCCAAGACTTTCTTCATTGTCTTTACTGTCGAGGTCTTTTCGTAAAGAAGGCTTTGAACAGACACATGAAATTGTGCCCAGAGAAAGAGAAGAATGAAAATGAGTCAGAGGTCGGAAGAAAGCGCGTCGCATTGCTGTGTGTGCTTGAAACCTTAGAAGACCTCGGCATAAGCGATGGTTTCAAGAACATTCTGACCCCGATGACATTCGACGATGTGACACAAGCGATCATGGCGGACGAGATCCTCTTGCAGTATGGTGAGCAGCTCTTCGACCAGTACGGATCCAATCCGAAGAAGCATGATTATATAAGACAAAACCTTCGTCAGATAGCAAGACTTGTACTCGAAGCTCAAAAAACAACCCCTCTGAAGAAACTGGAGGACTTTTTTCTCCCCTCGAGCTTCCCACATGTGGTGTCTGCCGTGAACGTCCTGGCAGGCTACGATCCAGAAAACAAATCGTACAGCCTCCCTTCACTCGCCGTCAAGCTCGGCTACAACCTGCAGAAGACCTGCAGCATTGTCGAGGGCAACGCGGTCAAGCGTGGTGATGTAAGCTTGGCCGAGTCTGCGCGGAACTTCCTCGCTGTGTACCAGGAAAAATGGAACACGCTCGTTTCCGCAGACGCATTGACAACAATCAGAGAAACAAAACTGATCAGGCAAAAGAAGGTGCCGTTCGCTCAAGATGTAAAGCGCCTGAATTCCCACATGGAGAACGTCCATCTTCTTGCAGAAAAAAAACTCAGAGAAGAAACGTCTGCAGAAAACTACACTGCTCTGGCCAAGGTAATACTCGTTCGGACAATACTTTTCAACAGGAGAAGTGTCACAGAGATCTCATTGTTGCAACTAACGGCTTTTATGTCACGGAAACAGTCAAACTTGCACGATGGCATGGATGTATCCGTCTCCGATTTGGAAAGGAACATGTGTGAGCTCTTCACAAGAGTTGACATACGAGGGAAGTGTGGGAGAATGGTCCCCGTCTTACTGAAACCATCATTTGTGTCGGCCATGGAGCTTCTCATAAATGTACGCAAGACATGCGGCGTCCCCAGTCGGAACCCTTATGTTTTTGGCCGACCGCATACTCTGTCTGCCTACCGCGGGTCAGAGTGCATCCAGAAATATGTCAAAGCGAGTGGAGCCAAAGACCCTGAAGTGCTGACATTCACAAAGATCCAGAGGCATTACGGAACAATGCTACAGCTGATAAACCTGGATGAAAAGGAGGCCGCCCAAATTCTAGGCCCGAATAATCAAGTCCAAAGCCTGCGCCAGGACAGCGGCATGCGGATCGATGACGTCGAGATGGTCTCTGATGGTAGGAATATTTCTTGTCTTTTTTTTCTTAAAGATGATTTACAAAAATAAGTGAAGTTTTACATAGTATAGAATTAAATGTGGTTTAGAAAGGGGGTCAGTCTGTGGTTAAGTGTAGAAAAAATAATCAGAGTTTAGCTGAGTATTTGTGCAGCCAAACAGTTTTAACTTCATTGCAAAACATGTGTATTATGTATTAGACCCATGTGTGTCATTGCTGATTTCCTATCGCCCTCTAATGTCGGTTACAGTGTTTGTCCCACTGCTTTGAAACACCACAAACAGCACAGGACACGGGACTTTAAAAAAAAAAAATTTGTGTTTAAACCAATTTTCCACTGAAAAAAATACTAAAGGTGACAACTTTCATGTTTTCAACTATCAGGAGCAATGTTGAAAATGTTGTCTACAACCTATTACATAGTTTTCTAAATCAACTCGTGCATTCTACAGTTCTGTACTATAATTTTGAAACAAAATTAACATCGAAACACATATGCACTAACCTGGAACAAAGCTAAAGCCCAGTTTGCAAACATTTTGATTGGACTTTTGAATAATAACTGTCCACTATTGAATAACTAACATTTGTTAATATAATTTGTTTTTTTAAGGCATGTGCGTAGATATCAAAATTCTGGTCTCGGTTGCTGCACTTTGGGTCATGTATTTCTCTGTCTTTATCATCATCAGATCTTTATCATGGACACGCTCGTGGAGCAAAAACAGGCGCCAACAGGACTCTACCTCCAAAATCCCGCAAAGAAGGTAGTAAATTTAACAGACGTTCTAGACATTTCAAAGGAAGGTGGAGAAAAAGCATCTCCAAGAGTATATATTTTATGTCCATCTAGTTTTCCAAGGTTAATTTGATGTAAAAAAACAAAAACATAATGAAAATAAAATATGGAAGATGAAGGTAATAGGATTTGGAGAATTTGGAGATCAAATAGTACCCGTGATGACAATTAAATCTGTATTTTCGTTATTTTGAACAATCTTTTCTTGTTATTTAGTGATAATCTCATTTTCCTTTTACCCCACAGGCTCCAAATTTAAAGGCAAACATAAATGGGAGGAAGCAGAGGTTCTTGCTGTTGAAAGACACATGATGCATTTAATTAAGAGACAAAAGGTTCCTCAGAAAGACGACTGCATCCAGTGCCTCGAGAGTGAGCCAAAAGCACTGAGGAGCCGCTCATGGAAAGGTGTGAAAGACTACGTCAGAAACAGGATCACTGCCCTAAAAAGGCAAAGCAGAAATCCCAAAGCTTCATCCTGAAACAGTAACAGACCGGGTCAAGTGGAGCCGCAGCAGACTGCTGGACGTTTTCTGCATTTATAGATATTTTGTCAGATGCTAAAAGTGTTTTGCAAATCATTTCCTCTTGCACTTCCTTATCCTTCACCAGCCTCAGTTCCTCTTTGTCTTTTATTTGTTCTCCCTTTGCAGGCCACTTTACGGGCGTTTACATCCATTAGAATGCCAAGAATAGATTTAACATCATCATCATCATCATCATTTTTATTTCTGTAGATTATGACTCTCTTACTTTGTATGATAACAGTATATTTTTCACTGGAGGTTTGTTTAGTTTTAATAAGTTCATCTGGCTAGAGGCGGCTCATGCATTCAGACAAATAATGTCTCTAAACAGCTAACGGATAAAGAATTTGTTTTGGGAGTATCAGGTATACTGTATTTTGTTATTCTCTTTGGTATACTGCATTTCGTTTGACTTTGTAAAACAGCTTTACCAACAATAAAGTACAGTTTCTGTAAACAACACACAAGTTAACTGTGTTCCATTCATAAAATTGTAGAGACACAATGTTTCATTGATCTGTATTTTTGTCCTTTTATGTATGAATGAATCTTACCCACAGGGATGGAAGTATTCAGATATTTTAATAGTAGTAACAACAAAGTCACACCTTTAAAATTGTACTTATGTTGAAGTATGAAAGTAGCAGCAACACAATATGCTACATATTACATATTGCAGAATTGCCCCTGTTAGTTTTATATTGCCATATTAAGTATTTAAAGAATGAGTATTACTATTGATATGTTAGCATTTTGATATATATCTATTAATATATATGTATATTGTTTATATATATATATATATATATATTTATATATATATATACAGTACCAGTCAAACGTTTGGACACACCTTTTCATTCAACTACTTTGAAGAATCTAAAATCTAAAACATATTCTGGTTTGTTGAGCATTTGTTTGTTTACCACATAATTCCATATGTGTTCCTTCATAGTTTGGATGTCTTCAATATTAATCTACAATGTAGAAAAACCATTGAATGAGAAGGTGTGTCCAAACTTTTGACTGGTACTGTACATCTATTAATATATAGGTATATAGTATATATATATATGTGTATATATGTTTATATATATATGTGTGTGTGTATATCTGCAAATCTTAATCTGAAAAGCTATAGCTTTATGTACACTATTCTTTTCTAAATAAGGTGGAGTGTATAAGTGTAAGTGCTAGTAAGTATGAATTAAATTACTTAAGTAATACCTCTAAATTGTACTTTGATCGTGTCCAACGATGCAATCAGAAGACAAACTGATCTGTAATTATTGAACAAGCTCAGTATAATTAATTTGCTGCCATGATCATTTATATCTTATTTAATTTGTATGTATTTCCAGCTTCCTAAGGTGCAGGCTTTTATTTTGAAAGAAAACGCGCACATGCGTGGACGTGGCAGAGGGAAATGAAGACAGACGCTCAAAGCCTCCTGATCCACTGATGCCCAAAGGTATCTAATCTATTATTATTATACATATATATTATACATTATATACTCAATACTTGTGTTTCCTTCTGGTGAGGCTTTTTCCATGTCACCATGTCTCTGCGTTTATTCTATATAATAATAATAATAATAATAATAATATTATGTATTTGCTCTTATGCGTCTGGATAATGCAATCCAGTTGAAAAAGCTTATAGGTTGCAAGAAGGCAATCTGCAGGAGCTGTCAGTGAAAAATGTTGCATTAAGATTAGGATCAATATAACTCAATAAATTGCCTTTTGCTTGTTGTTACCCGATAGACCCCGCCTCCAAGGTGAAACGCACCAATCAGTGATGGTTATGGAGGATGATGGACGTCCCCACAGCCAATCAGAGCCAGACACCCTGTCAGCCGTGGGCGGGCCAGAATGGCTGGTCCCCTGCGTCACCTTGCGGCCCCCCTGCGACCCTCTGCCCGGCTTTAGGCATCTCAGCCTCAGCTCTCCTTCTGACCAGAGACCCTGCTATGAGCTCCTGCAGGTGTCCGACTCCAACGCTCCTGATGCTCATGTTTCATCCATGGTTCCTGCTCCAAACCAAGAAAGACATGTACCTCCATGTTCCCTCCCTCTCATGCAGCCTTGCAAGCTGCAACAAATGCCATTTTACTCCCCCCACAGCCCTTACCAAGGGATATCTCCCCCTTTCCAGCCCCAATACACACACCATGGTTCCCTGAATGGACCCCAGTCACCACATCAGAAACACCTGCCCATCATCTCTCCCTCGCTGGGTGTAAACCAGAGTCCACAGTTCACACCTCAGCCTGCATATGAGAGGGAGTCCTTGGTGGGATTTGCACACAATCATACCTCACCCACCTCTCCCACCTCTCCCATCCCACAGCAGCCTCAGTGGACACTTGCAGCACACTCAAGAGGTAGGTTTTTATTTGTAATACGCACATGACATGTTGCAGAGCCTCCTCCGGGAGCTGATCATTTAAATTGTACAACTCAAAGTCATTTAAGGATGAGCATCAATGGTTAGGAAAATTGAAAATGAGCTGGAGCCCAGTGTTACTATAGGAAAAATTACAAGGGTGTATTTTTTTTTATTTTGTAGCAGTCTGAACAAGAAAACAGCCCTCTTAGTAAAGAATGTATAATACTCCATATTATATATATATAATGCTCTTTCTTTAATAGTGTAACTCTGTTTTCTCCTCAGGAACCACAAATGAGTTTGTTCCCAATGCAGCTGCACAGGACAGGAACATCACGCCACAGGTGGGAAGAAAAACACAGCAACGCCATTAAAACATTCAATTTATCACTGGCACAAATTATTATTTGCTTAACTGATGAATCTGCAGATTCTTTTCTTGAATAAATGATGTATGGTTTCTATTTTTGTGACTATATCTCACAAAATAGAGAGAAATGCTCATCACAGTTTCCCAGGATTTATGTTTTACAACCAGCAGTTCAAAACGGCAAAAAAGATATGTTGCTTACACTGAAATAAACAACAAGTAATGGCAGCAAAGCCAATTTTCTTTTTAAATGAACATAATTGTAAAAGAATGTCTCAATCAACTATTAAATTAAGATAAGATAATCCTTTATAAGTCACACAATGGGGAAAATTGCAGTATTAGAGCAGCAAAGGGGAAAGTGTAACAAAAAGAGGCAAAAAAAAGAAACAAAACAAACATAATAAAGGATTAATATAACAGTAAAGATATTTTAAAAAGTAAACTGTAAAACTAGCAAAAACGAAAATAAGATACAATCAGACTGAATGTTTTTTTCCACATTATTGCACATATAAAATAGTGAATATGACATTTTAATTAATCAGTTCATTGTGTCATCTCTCGTCCAAATCCCCCCGTTAAGCTTTAAAGCTGTAAAAGCTGCTGCTCACCACGTACTTTGCAATCACAGGTGCATATTATTCAGTTATGTGTTAATATAATAAAGCGCATGACAATGTGCTCAGGTGACAGAGTACAATTTGAGATATTTTTGGAGATATTTTCTCGCTGAAGAGTTTGAAAATGCATTTTCATCTCTGTAAAAAAACAGAACCATAATGTTTTTCGTTTACATTCCACAGAGTCAAAGTTTGTTAAAATGTTTGATATAATATGATACGTCCTCTCTTTGCAGTCGCCTAACTCTGAGTCTCGTTACGGCCTGGACCCAGAGCTCCTGCCCAGTGTCGTAAGTTCTCTCCTCACATCTTTTATTGACGGACTTCTTCAGATCCTCCGACAATGAAACACTATTTCCTGCTCTGATTCCTTTCACGCTTTTACCCTTAAAGACTGCACACATCTGCAGCATTACAAAGCATCGCATCAGTTGCATGTGTTGTATTAGTGATTGCTAACCCCTTTCTACTTTTATTTTCACCTAGAAGTACAACAAAACGTAACTACTATACTGCGTTTCTTTGACAATTAAATGAACTACACTCCAGGACTCTTTGGTAACATATTTAGCGCTTATCAGTAAGTTCATACTTGTTAAGACATTTAACTATTGTATGGATATAGAAAGGTTACAATAGATCCAGCCTCTATTGAGCCAGAGTGAAATGTTACCATACTCTGGCTGATTGTCCAGTTTACGCCTCTGTCTCTCTTTGTCTGTTTCAGGTGAAGGTGATTGCAGAGGACACGGCAGAGTGGGAGGGCAAGGTCTTCGTCTCAGAGCCTTTTTCCCGTCTTCCTCCTCTGGCAACTACTTCCTGTGTCATAGAGGACAGGGGTAAACGCACACACAACATTGTATCTGTGTCACAAAGATTGTATCTGTGGTTCTAGATATCATACTAAACGCTGAGTAATGTTGATGCATACAGTATTTTAATTCCTTGAATATTTTCACTACTTAAATTACTCCAATAGGTAAATCAGACAGTAAAACAAGAAGAAAAAAATTGTACCATAAGCATATTCAATCTAAGGAAAATGGAGACATGCCTCGGAAAACCTTCATGTGATGTGTCTCATACATGTGGAAATAATAATGTTACAGCTTTTTGATAAGTCTCAGGATAAGTTTGTGCTTGCTAAATTATGCAATTCATCAGATACCTTATAGATAAGGTAGATAGAAAGAAAGTACTTAATAATGTAATGAAGTATTACGTAAGTATGTAAGTATGTACGTAAGCAAATACTTAAGTATGTAAGTAAGTTTATAATTAAGTACGTAAGTATTTAAGTAAGTATGTACATAAGTATGTTTGTACGTACGTAACTAAATACATAAGTATGTTAGTAAGTATATATGTAAGTACGTAAGTATTTAAGTAAGTATGTACATAAGTATGTTTGTACATAAGTATTTAAGTAAGTATGTTAGTAAGTATCTAGATAATATGTTAATACATAAGTATTTAAGTAAGTATGTTAGTAAGTATCTAGATAATATGTTAGTACATCGTAAAGGAAATGCATAAGTATGTAACAAAGAATGTAAGTAAGTGTGTACGTTAGTAAGTATGTAAGCACATGTAAGTAGGTATGTTCGTAAGTACTTATTTGTCCCCCTGGGGGAATTCGTTTGCAGCCCAATCAAAAGGTATTTCATCAAATCACAATCCATAAGTCTACACAACACATACTCCTAAACAAACCCCAACAACACATTAGTGTGTAAGGGTTTAATAAATTATCAGTTTATTTGCAGAATTATTTAAGTCAGGACGAGGAAAGGATAATGAAAGCTCCTGTCGCCACTGAACTTGCTACATTACTGTAGTTTATTGTCACAGCAGCGGGGGAGGTCTGTGCAATTCATATTCAGTTGTGAGTTTAAATTTTATATTTTGTTATATTGGATATGGTGACAGTTCTTCCTGTCACCATGTCGAGTCTCACCTTCCTTTAAGCCAACCTCCATGTCATATATGACCCTGTCTCTGTTTAAACTCAAGGTAACGCCAGTCCTCTCGCCATCCGCTCCGCCTCCTACTGTGTGCCCTGTGAAGGCCAGACCGCCATGCTCAGCCGTCTGCCGCTGGGAGCTCTGGTCACCCCTCTGGCAAAACTAAATGCGGGAGAGGTCAGTTTTTAGCTATTATGTTTGCATGGATTTGTTACGCTGCAATCAAACCGTTTAGAACGAGTGTATTTCATTTTAAATGTGTGTGTGTGTGTGTTTGCTTCTCGAAGCCCTTGCCAGTGTGCAACGAGCCGGAGTGTGTGATGGGTTGCGGTTGTTGCGGAGCCTCCATGTGCCCGGCGATGGGCTGGCAGGACTGTGGTCAGAGGTTTTACTGCCCCTTCTGTGGTAAACTCAGTGAAGGTAAGATTTAACATTCACCATCTATGCATGCAGGTAATAGTTAAGGTTCAGTATACCTGTAAAATAGCCGTATTTTTCCTTCTCCGCTCTCTTGTGTCCCAGTGCCGTGGCAACACTACCAGCCAACCAAAGGGGTGGAGGGCGCTCGGGTGGATAAAGAAAAGCGGCCTGAACTCAGTATGGGGTCATACGAGATTCTCAATTCTCAGAAGGTTCGTTTCACCTTTACCATTGTTAGTTTTGCTTCCATGTTAGCCGTCTTTACCTCCTCCAAGATATTGGCTTTGTCTAACATATGTACATCTGTTTGTGTAAGACAGTCACTTCCTTATACAAGTTTTTATATAGAACATTTATCGAAGAGTAATACCAATTATTTGCTGATTATAGCTTCTCAGATGTGAACGGGGTGTTGCTTTTTCATTGTAAATTAAATATTTTGCTTCTGTTCAGACAAAGGTAGCAATTTGAAAATGTCACCCAAGGCTGTGGGAACTTGTGAAGCATATTTTTGCTCTTTTTTTCTGACATTTTGTACACAAAACTTTATTTAACTACATTACAGTTAGAGACATAATTTGATGTAGGTGAGGACAAGTGTGTTTACTATTAGTGGGAAATAAAAGTAGAAAGAGTGAAATCACAGCTCCCAGAATTATTCAGTCAACGTTTTAACATTACTGCACTGTTGTATTTAAAAAAATAACGTATTTTTTTACATTATTTGTGCCCTTCAAAGACATTTGATAGTCTCAGAATTTTCACATGGAGAGATACCTTGTGTGTGTGTGTGTGTGTGTAAGCGTTTGTACTTAATTTCAGGGTGAACCCGCTGCACTGCTTCTAGCCATAGATGTGTCTGCGTCAGCCGTGAGAGGAGGACATTTGGAGTTTGCAACACAACAAATGCTCACTCTGCTCACCTCTCTGAAGAGGTAAAATCTGCTCCTCTCTAACTATAAAATGCACGCGCACACTTTTTCACAGCCCAGTAGTATCCCTGTGCAGGTTTGGAAACGCATAGACAGTAGTTCCAATGTTCTATGATCTTATGTGCGTAGGGAGGATGGCGATGGCGTGTCGGACGTCCGCGTTGGTTTGATGACGTATGACAGTAAGATCCACCTGTACGACCTGAGCCCGGCCCTGTCCCGCCCACACATGCTGGTCATCGCGGAGACGGAAGACCTGCAGCTTCCTGTGAGGGAGGGGCTTCTGGTGCCCCTGAGAGACTGTATAGACAGTATCGACAGGTAACAGACGCGTTGGGGGACTCGTTTTAACAGATGTGTCTACCGCGGTACTTTGTGCACGTGTTTCATACATCACTCTTCTAAGTAATGTTTTAATTTTATGTTGAATTATGTTCTGATGAGCTCGGGGTTTTATATCGAAAGATGAGGCCGGAAGCATTATGCTTTTGTTTGTTTGTCTGTCCGTCTAGTCCACCTGGACTCGATTAGATGTTGGAGGTCAAAGGTCAAGGTCACTGTGACTTCACATCCGTCCCATTCTTGTTATGATTAGAGGCGGCAACCTCAGGTTCTGAAGAGTGAAGACAAGGGCGGAAGTGTCTTTAGAAGATTAGAATATGGAGGTCATAGGTCACTGTGACCTCAATTCAATTCAGTCAAATTTATTTTGTATACCCCGGAATCTCAAATCACACATTTGCCTCAGAGGGCTTCAAAAAACACATTTTTGGGGTATAACTCAAAAATTCAAACATAATTATGACAATTTTGCAGAGATAAAACGATGACATTTTTATACAGACGTGGATGTAAACTGCATCTTGACTGGTTGGCGGAGGCAAATGACCCACGAGGCCGTAATTCTAGTTATTTAGATTTTTGATGATGAAAGCATCCACTAAGAAACTATTGAGCCAAGCAAACCAGTGATTTACTGGATGATGACATCTCAGACAATGTGAGACCCCAAAATCTTGTGAACTGTTAAAAGCCGGCATTGTCAATTAATTGTCTTCTGCACTTTTAAAATAAATGTTATATTCTGAGACCTTGTTTTGTAGTCTAGAAACGTTTTCTAGTGCGTTTGTTTGCCCACATATGAAGGAGGTATTTAGTAAAGTCACATCCAGAAAAATTGTGTCTGTGTCCAGGAGATAACAAATAATAGTGACATTTTTTCCCGCTACTTTGCTGAAAATAGTTTATTCACTTTGGTATTCTCTGGCGTAAAGTGCTCATCATCTGCCTTGTTGTCTGTGTGTGTAGTGTGTTGCAGCTTATTCCTCAGTTTAGTCCAGAGGGCGATGACTCGGGTGGAGTTCCCATGGAGCTGCCTGTCAAAGCAGGGCTAGCCGTGCTGCAGGTCAGTAATCTCTGCTCACACTTTGACTGGCCTTTCTTCAGACTTTATTGGAGGTTTATTTTGGTGCTACACATGGAGGGATAATGATTACATTGCAAGCTGTCGATGATTATTGGCAGCGATTTTACTTTATCACATTAACAGCAACGTCATTCTTTAAAATATTGCTTTTTTTGGCAGTATGCCACCATTATTACTCATCATAAAATGTATTTTTATTTAATGAATTAATGAACTATTTACAAAAAAAAACATTTACTTAGCTAACTTGGCTACTTCCTATCTGCAGTAACAGACTTGTTTTTAACATACTCTTAATTTGTTTTTGTTTTTTTCATATATTTTTATTCTTAAATTATGCCTTCTACTATCGCACTGTGTTTATATATGTATGTATATGTGTATATATATTTTTATTATATATATATATATATATATTTATTTTTTTACACCATTACTGCCGATATGATGTCTATGTCTAGGCCCTGAATTGTCCTGGCAAGCTGCTGATCTTCCATACTGCCCCTCTGATAGAGATGGGTCACACAAACTCGTCCTCAGGGTTCTTTGGCTCCAACAAACCAAAGGTACGTCTCACACACACACACACACACACACACACACACACACACACACACACACACACACACACACACACACACACACACACACACACACACACACACATACTGTAATTCAGTTACTCACACACCTCTCAGTCTCCAGAACATTAATCGGTGGCATCTTGGGAGCATATTTCACACAGCTGTAAGATCATCTTTCTGCCAATGTTGGCAAGTGTCCCTGTGCTAAACTCTTAGAAATCCCAGTGGGTGCTTGTCTGTAGTTCACAACTGTATGGTTGCATTAATTCCCTCTTCTGTCTTTTTTTCTTTTTTTCTCACAGACCATCTTTCAGCCGTCGGAGCTAGCCATCTCATTGGCCAAGGAGTGCGTCAGTCAGGGCTGCGGCGTTCACCTGTTTGTCCTCTCGCAGCAAGACGTGGGCGGGGCTTGGCCGGGGCACATTCCATATCTAACAGGTGGAGCTCTGTACACCTACAGCCACCTCCAGGTACACCGGCAGCTCCTCCCTTCCTAGTGCTGGAAATGGCACACAATTAACTACATGAAGAAGAAGAAGAAGAAGGGCTTTTTTGCTGAAAGAAAATACACTTACTCACTTTCTTGCCAAGAAAAATTGATACCACTTTCATTTTTGTCTGCCAAAGTCAAGGCTAAAGCCAGCAGCCAGTTATCTTAGCACAAAGTAAAAATACAATTTACCTATACCAAATATCTGTCAGAACTTTGAAGCGACAACAAGTGGAGTTATCAGCTGTATTTTGTTTAAATGATGAATGTTTGGAGCACACATACAGATGAGTTGGAGGTCCCATTGTAGATTGTGTGTTTTTTTTTTTATTCCCACTCCAGGGAGAAATGGACAGAGAGCGTTTCACCGCTGATCTAAAGAGCGTTGTAGAGACGGACACAGGCTACAAGGCTGAGCTCAGGATTTTTGTCAGCAAAGGTGATATATTATTTAATTATTATTATTTTTTACGCAGGCAGATGTGTCCTTTAAAAAAACAAAATACACCTGTGATTCCATTTTTGTTTGCGCACCTGTCCTCACCAGATATGCGCGTGTCCGGCTGTTATGGACTTTTCATCCCCGAGCCCAGCCCCAGCCGGGTCGTCATGGCGACCCTTGATGGGAGGACAACGCTGGCTGTGGAGCTCGCACACAGCAGAGCTCTGGACGAGGCGAGAGGTGTAGCCATACAGGTGGGTTTGTGTTCGCGATCCTCGGTTTAGACCAGAGATGGGTTGTGTTCCCCAGACTCTGTCACTTTTGTTGCCTTTCTGTCATCCAGATCCTTCTGTTTACTGGAGTCTTTTTTTTTTAACCATAATCCACCTCTCTCCCCTCCTGTTTGTCAGACTGTACTGTCTTACAGCACGCAGGCAGGAGACAGGAGGACCAGGGTTCACACTCTGACCCTGCGATGCTCTCGTCAGCTACAGGACACTTTCCGGCAGTACCAGGCCCAAACGTTACTCACCTTCTACTGCAAAAAAAGTGAGGAACTTTTACCGTAGACTAGTGCATCATTGTGGCATAATATCATAATGATTGTACGACATTTCTTTATCCATTTTGGGAAAAAATACCACGAATGCTTGGAAATGAATAGACTTCACGAGAATGTGCGGTATAATAATCTCCATTGTACTCTCTGTAATGTTTTCAGAGACTGGTCTATTGTTTACGTCAGTATATGAAGTACACAAGTTTGCAAAAATATCAATGTTACGTAATTGAAATTGATACATCCAACTCTTTTTTTGACATTAACATTTTTTCAATGTCAAATTAGTATTGATGCCTTTATTGTGAAATTGTTAAACAAATGAGACCATGATCAATATGATTTATAGATTCCCTCATACCTGAGATATTGTTGTGAATGAAGACCAAAGTATTTTCCATAAACATGAGATCTTTCACAGTCTAAAGCCACTTTCTGTAGATTCCCCTCTAAATATTAGTATTTACTGTGTATTGTGTTATAATTATTATATTTGAAGCCATTACACACTGGCTTCTGAGTTATGGTATATTTTGTTTTACAGTCATTCTCAAAATGTCACATAAGACAACATTAATGTGCGTTTTGGTGTTCCCGTCTAGTTTACTGTTCAGTGCTGGAGCGCCCTCTACAGGAGCTGAGGGAGGAGCTGCAGACGGAGGTAACCGAAGCGTTGGCGTCCTACCGCAAACACTGCTGCTCTGCCTCCGTGTCTGCCGGACAGGTGAGGTTTGGAAAACATAAAACATAAAATGCCCTTCATACTTTTAAAGTCTTCCAGAAGTACAAATGGCTCTCTTTACTCTTATAAAGGTTTAAAACGTTTTATTATATAGAGAAAAATCAGAATTTTCAATCTTTTCTCCTCTCGTTCCTCTGTTATTATTGTTTTATTATTTTTTATCACATGTACTGACCTCTCTGTGTGTGTGTGTGTGTACTGTAGCTGGTCCTCCCTCAGTACCTGCGAGCCCTCCCTGTTTACATCAACAGTCTGAGGAAGAGCGAGGTGATGCTGCCGGGCCTGCGGAGCTCCGTCCACCAGCGGCTGCAGCAGCGCTGCCAGGTGCTCAGCATGGACACCTGCAGCACCGCCACACACTTCTACCCTCTGCTGCTGCCTCTGGTCCGTACCATCAACACCACAGAGTTTTGTTTTTTTAAAAAATCTTGATCAGAGTATAAATCCTGTGGCATGCAGTTAACGTGTGACTGATTTTTCTAAAAGACTTTCCTTCCATCTCATACATAAATGTTCAGCAACGTTTCTAAAGCTTTGCATTCGTGTTGACCTGTGACCTTTATTTCCACCGACCAAATTGTGGCTGTAGAATCGGAGTAATGTCAGTTAGAGTGACCGTAGCTTTGACACACTTCAGTTTATTTTTCACTCATTTGTCCCCTGCAGCCGCTGTCAGTGGTCAGCTCCAGCTCTCCAAACCCGGAGGAGGCACTGCGCTGCTGTGCTGCCAGCCTGGAGCCCGGTTCTCTGTATTTGCTCCATGCACCCCTCACCCTGCTGCTCTGGGTGGGCACCCAAGTCCCAGCATGCACCCTGGCTGAGCTCTTCAACGCCAGCTGCTTCTCCTCCCTGCCCTCTGGAGAGGTAAGAGATCAGACGGATGTGGGCGTACAGTACTCGAGGGCTAAAATGGAAACAAATAAAACACCCAAATAAAATCTTTTTAAAATGGAATTTTTAATTCACGTAAAAAATAATTAAAAAGTCTAATTGTCTGCATCAGCTTTACCGTAAAGGTTTAAACAAGTAAGTGATAAAGAAAAACACCTCACATCAGAAGATGCTTGTGGCAAGAATAAAAAGTACATCCATCCGTTAAATGTCAGCTTTAAATGTTAAGAGGAAGCTATTGGGAAGAGGAAAGCAAGGAGTTGGGGATGGTTTGGATGGATAGAAAAATGTGTGGAAGACTGATGATGAATCACCACAACTGAGGACAGCAGTTTTTATGATAATAATAGAAAAACTTTGTTTATATGTCACCATGAAAAACAGAGTTTACAAAGTGCTTTGACAGACAAAACAGAAAGCGAAAAGCAGAGACAACGGAAACAACAGTTTGGTCCAACAAACATAAGAGAAACTGAGGTAAAATGTGAACAAAGATCAAACAGTACAATAGATGAAACAATAAAACCAATCTAAACAATAAGAACAAAAAAAGACACTTATTCAACCCAAAAGGCCGTCAAGAGTTCTGTAGAATTGACTGTCCATGTTTGCTGCTCTGTGTTTCTTCAGACCAAGCTGCCGGTTCTTGAAAACCCGCTGTCCATCGGCGTTCGATCCCTCATCGACACTCTGGACTCCCAGGCGCCCTGCGCCCGCAAGGTGAGCTGCTGAGCGTCCTGCTGCAACACCTGTGAGCTGAACATTTACACAGTCTCAATTCGTGAAGCTGCTCCATCAGCATCTTGCAGCCTGGCGATTCTCACTATGATGCGTTCAAGTCGTGTCAGATTTATTGTGAATTTGAGCTGCCAGCTGGGGAACTGGAAAAGTAAACAAAAGGCCCTTTTTCGAAGCATCTCGTAGGGTAAAAACTGGTGTAAATACTAATATTAACGATGGCCCTGTTCCATTTAGGTGGGCCAGGGCCCTGCTGTTGTGCACACTAGCTCACTGGAGAGGCTGTCACACACTAAATGGAACAGGGCCCTGATTAGTTGTATCTATTACACCTGTGTTTACCATGCTATGTCAAAATGGCTGATTTATTTAGTTTTCTATGCTCTCGTATCTTCCACTTGGTCACGGTAAGTGTTACTTTACGAAACAAAGCAAGAGAGTGCAATGTCAATTTCTAATACTTTTACTTTCGCCTATTTTAGAGCAGAAGTTTTCCACTAGAATATTCCTTAAATTATTATCTTTTAACCCGTCAAGATGTTGCTCTGACTTCTTTCTATTTGGTTTTGTGCAAATTAAGAAAAACAAACACACATTATTTAATTTGTCCAAACATTTTTACGGTCACAAAAAACCTGCAGGAACTGAGATAATTAAATTAAAGTGGACAAAAAAATAGTTATCATAGTGAGAGGTTGAGCAGCGACATTTGCTCCCCGTGCGTTTGGGAATGGACCTGAACGTTATAAATTGTTCTGGTGTCCAGATTTTGATGTTTCCCCGCAACATATACAAGGCCTGCTGGCACAAATTCATGATATGATTAAAAAAAAAAGTAAAGTTGCAGACAGAGGAAGGCCGTGTGTTTTTGAGAAGCAGGAAGTGTAACCTCCTCCTTCACATCCACGACCATCTCATATCAGGATGAATGTCGACTGACGATGCCGTCCTCTGATGTGACCTCGTCTGTTCTCTCTGTCCCAGCTGTGGGTGGTGAAGCAGGGCGACACCTGCGAGGAGGCCCTGCAGCGCCACCTGGTGGAGGACAAGAGTCCCAACGGAGGGGCGTCCTATGCCGACTTCCTCTACCATCTCCACGTCAACTCCGTCCGGCTCCTGCAGTGACATCACGCACACATTTTTAAAGTACTCCTAGACCTTATTATGAAGTGGAAGTATCAAAGGCCTGCTGTGTCAGAGAACCAGGCGGTGCATGGGGACAATCTTTAGGAAATATTTATTTAACAACTGCTGTGATATGTGTCACGTGTTGAATGTTATCCGTGCCGTTCTGAACATGTGTTTATGATCATTTATTCCAGTCTCATTGCGTTTCTCTGATCTCGTCCCGAGATTTCTGTGTGTCTCGGTCTGTGTGTGTGTGTGTGTGTGTGTGTCTGTGTGTGTGTGTGTGTGAGAGAGACGGTGTGATTAATGCCGACAGTGTGTGAATAATCCATAAATAGAAAAATAAATGAAGACTTTAATTGAACCGTGATTGCGTTTTTTTCCCCCCAGTGTTCTTCAGCTGAGGAGATTTTGTCTAATGTTGCCTAACTCAAGGAGGAGCTGCTGGTCTTAGTCCTGCAACATCGGATGAATATGTGAACACGGCGTCTCCGTGAGGTTGTAGCTGCGTTCCAAAATCACATACTTTTTATTCTTACTTTTAGTACGCACTGCAGCGGACCTAACAACAAAGTACGTACTGTTGCATGCTGTATGCACTAAACTGGGACATGCTAATTCCTCATAACGTGGCACCTTTCTTAAACTTCGACTCCTCTTCCTCATATATCTGCTGAGCAAAGGATTGTGGGTCACAGTAGCCAGAAAAGCATGCTTGCTTGCATACTGTTAAAAAAAAAAATTCTGTGAGTCCTTTAACTTGAAACCCTGATCACAGAGCGTTTAGTTTTGGATTTAGTTTCCTTCTTATCGTCCCAAATTCTTAATATTAATACAAGTAAAGGACTATGAAGAAATGAGCATCATCTTTTAAAAAAATAAATATATTATGATTTTCTACAGCTGTCTGTGAGGCATAGGCCACATGATGCATTTTGTCCAGCTTTTGAATCCAGTATTACATAGTTTCCTTCCACAAATCTGCTCTCCGCTTACTACACAGTGTGTGATTTTTTTTTTTTGGCAGCGTGTGGGCCGTACTGCTTCGGTGAATTTGTATCCTCGAGCATTTTGAATGCAGTCCAGATAGATTCTGGTGGGATCACAGTGACTGAGGGGAGGTGGACTGCTGGAGCAGATGTTAAACTGCAGGCATTCAATGTTTGACACTTCATCTTGAGGCAAAGAGATATATATATATATATATATATATATATATTTATTTTTTTTTTCCCCCACCAGGTCACAATGATGTACTTGTGGTTTTAGCTTCTTGGTGATTCTTCTGTAACTTTGGGTGGTATAATGACAAAAAGGAGGAGTTAACATCACACAATTACACTAATATTACACGTTTAAATATGAAATGTTGATACTAAAACGACACATTTGACCACAATACTATGCATTTGTGTAAAAGGGATGAATACAAACCAAAACAAATGTAGCGTATGCTTGGGGAACAACATTTAGACAAAAATGTGAGCAGTGAAACAACAGAAAGGTGAAATTAACTGATTTTCGGGGGGGTGGGGGGTTTAAAACTGACCACAAAACAAAAGGCCACAAATGGTGAGTTCAACATTCTTTTAAAAAGTGTGTTATGGCCCTGGGTGTACTCACAAATAGGATAAAACTGTTTTGCATTGTGATATACCATTTACGAATTAAAATTTGCAATGCACAAAATGCAGTTAACATGCACCTGCATATCTATCATGCATTAAAGCCAAATTCTTTGCATCCACAGTATTTCTAAAATAATGCTATAGTGACCCATGTGTCTGGCTCCTGAATGTTTATTAAGATATTTAACTTAATCTAATTCTTTTAACTTAATCTAAATATTAAGATATTTAACTTAATCTAATTATTTTAACTCAATCTAAATATTAAGATATTTAACTTAATCTAATTCTGAACACATCCACATCCCCAGTTATAAGAGGGTGTGCACACTTATGCAACCACATTATTTTACTTTTTTATTTTTTATTTTTCCCCCTAAAAGATTTCAGTTTGTTTTTTACATCACAAAAAACCTGGCATTTTAACAGTGTGTAGACTTTTTATATCCCCTGTATCTCCAGAGCACAGCAAACCTAATATTCCTGTAATGTCTAAATTATGTCTTTCTAAAAATGAATTTAATGTTTAATATAAATATTTCTGGAACTTAAACACTTGCACTATCAACACGCATGGCGGCATGTTTGGAAGGCACAAACCAGCTCTCTCATATTTGCCCCTATTTGGAAATCGCACCATGCAGGCGGGGAGGTGCCGCGCTTCTGCCGTTGCGCACTTTGGCCACCAGAGGGCGA